>NW_028172861.1:555263-591000 GCF_963971535.1 Notolepis coatsorum | reverse complement strand
GTGGACTGTCGGCCCTGTGATGTGAACACCCCTCTCTCCGCTCACCCTCTCTCACCCTCTCTCTCTGCTCACCCCTCTCTCCTCCTCCTCTCTCCCACTCACCCTCTCTCTCCCGCTCACCCTCTCTCACCCTCTCTCCCGCTCACCCTCTCTCCTCCTCACCCTCTCTCCTCCTCCCTCTCTCCCACTCACCCTCTCTCTCCCGCTCACCCTCTCTCACCCTCTCTCCCGCTCACCCTCTCTCCCCCTGCCTCCCCTCCAGGTCTCCACGACAACCCCTGGGTGTGTGACTGTCGGCCTGTGATGTGAACCACCCCTCTCTCCCGCTCACCCTCTCTCCCGCTCGCCACCTCTCTCCTGCTCACCCTCTCTCCTCCTGCCTCCCCCCCAGGTCTCCACGACAACCCCTGGGTGTGTGACTGTCGGCTCTACGACCTGGTCCAGTTCCAGAAGTCACCGACGGCCGCCGTGGCGCTGATTGACACGCGGCTGCGCTGCTCGGCACCGGAGGCCTGTCGGGCGTCCTGTTCGGCGACGCGGAGCTGCGCCGCTGTCAGCCGCCGCGCGTCCACACGGCGGTGGCGCGCGTCCGGAGCGCGCCGGGCAACAACGTGCTGCTGCGCTGCGGGACCATCGGGGTGCCCATCCCGGACCTGACGTGGCACCGGACGGACGGACGAGCCCTGAACGGGACGGTGAGTCAGCGGTGGATTAACCCCTAACCAAAACATACTCATATTCACCACGGGATCAAACGGGAATGTATGGATGGATTTTTTTTTAGAAGGTTAACCCTTTCACTACCACAATACAGAAGGTTAACCCTTTCACTGCCACACGACAAAGGGTTAACCCTTTTCACTACCACACTATGGAAGGTTAACCCTTTCACTACCATACTACAGAAGGTTAACCTTTCACTGCCACACTACGGAAGCTTAACCCTTTCACTACCACACTACAGATGGGCGGCGTGGCTCAGGGGTAGAGCGGGTCGTCCAATGATCGAAGGGTTGGTGGTTCGAATCCCGCTCAAGCCCATGTCCATCCCACTGCCGTTGTGTCCTTGGGCAAGACACTTAACCTACTTGCCTCGTATGAATGTGTATGCATGTGAATGAATGTTGGTGGTGGTCGGAGGGGCCGTAGGCGTTGATTATTCGCCACGCTTCCGTGAGTCTGCCTCAGGGCAGCTCTGGCTGCAATTGTAGCTTACCACCACCGGTATGACTGTGTATGAACGAATAATGGACTCTGTGAAGCGCTCTGGGTGTCTGAAGAGCGCTATATAAATCCAAGTCATTATTATTATTATTATTACTACCACAATACAGAAAGTTAACCTTTCACTACCACACTACAGAAGGTTACCCTTTCACTACCACACTACATAAGGTGAACCCTTTCACTGCCACACGACAAATGGTTAACCCTTTCACCACCACAATACAGAAAGTTAACCTTTCACTACCACACTACAGAAGGTTAACCCTTTCACAGCCCACTACAGAAGGTTAACCTTTCACTACCATACTACATAAGGTTAACCCTTTCACTGCCACACTACAGAAGGTAACCTTTCACTACCACACTACAGACGGTTAACCCTTTCACTACCTCACTACAGAAGGTTAACCCTTTCACTGCCACGACAAAGGGTTAACCCTTTCACTACCACACTACAGAAGGTTAACCTTTCACTACCACACTACAGAAGGTTAACCCTTTCACTACCACACTACAGAAGGTTAACCATTCACTACCACACTACAGAAGGTTAACCCTTTCACTACCACACTACAGAAGGTTAACCCTTTCACTACCACAATAAAGAAGGTTAACCATTTCACTACCACATTACAGAAGGTTAACCCTTTCACTGCCACACGACAAAGGGTTAACCCTTTTCACTACCACACTATGGAAGGTTAACCCGTTCACTACCACACTACAGAAGGTTAACCCTTTCACTACCACACTACATAAGGTTAACCCTTTCACTGTCACGCGGCAAAGGGTTAACCCTTCACTACCACTCTATAGAATGGTTAACCCTTTCACTGTGACACTACATAAGGTTAACCCTTTCACTGCGACGCTGCATTTTTCACACCTTGAACGATAGATACTCGATGTCAAATGGGCCCATAGTATTGCATATATAGCTATAATATTTAAATAGTTATATAGCCCTGCAAACAAGGTGAGCGACTCCCATCGTTTACAGCGGTGGCGGTAGCTACTACAGGATGAGGCTAATCCCCGGCGGTCAATGAGTTAATGATAATTAATTTGCACATGCCGGTCAGTTCAGTAGCGTGGATCAGTTCACACTGGAATATGATATTGGCACAAAAAAAAAAAAAAAAAAAAAAATTTGAACAGCCAAACTAAAATAATCCGATCTGAGCAATTAAAAAAAGCCTCTGTCTGACGCTCGTTAATTAAACAGAGATCTATCAGAGGTTGTAAGTCCGACTGACAGCTGTGACCAGAGCTGTGAGTTATGTAACACGCTTTTCAATTCAATACTGTAATTCCATAATACTTTCAACATTTCCCCCCCGACCTGCATTAGCTGACGCATGATGGAGCTGATAGGCTTGTTAGCAGTGCTGGTTGTTTTTTTACGAATGGTGATATTTCACAGTTTTTATCTCACTTTTCCGAGATGGTTCCAAGATAAACGTACAGTTTTTCTTTCCGATTGCTTAACACATTAATTGCCAATGACGGGTCAACTCGTTATAGCCCGCCAATCGTTGGACGCCAACAATGAGGCAACTCGTTATTATGATCGTTATTTCTTTTATTCGCTATTTCCATTCATAATTCATCCTGCTGTGCCGTGAAAATGTGTGGCGCTCTGTCTGAGACCGCAACGGTCCAATACCGCCGCCTAACGCCTTGCGGCTGCTATTGCACTCCATTTGAAACGATGTGGCTCGGTGTCTGGGCCGAGCTGCGGCGTGGGGGCGGGGTCTAAACACTCGGGCAGGGCAAGCGTTCTAACAGATGCACCTACGAGCCCCCCCCCCCCCCCCCGCGCCCCGTTCATCTTCACGGCTGGATAACGTTGGACACACGATCGCGATCAGTACTGGGAATGGCGATCAGATAATTGGATTATTCTTTTTGCAGTACATCATAGACAAGGTAAAGACTATATGTTATCAATCTTTTATTTTTATTTTTTTATGTTTTTGGTAGATTTTTATTTGTTTGTACTACCGGGCAGTCCGGTAGAGAGAGAGAGAGAGAGAGAGAGAGAGAGAGAGAGGAAGAACGGGAGACAGAGCGGGGGGAAGACATTCGGCAAAGGACGACGGGTACGGGAATCGAACCCGGGTCGGCCGCTTCGCGACGCAGCACGTTACATGGGTCGCCACTTGGGTGCCCATTAGGGATGCCCCGATCGATCGGCCAACATGATCCAATTCTTAGTGGAGTTCTCACTCGCTGACCTCTTTCTCAAGCACACAGAGCTGCAGCGCACTGCCCCTCCCCCTCCTCCTCCCCCTGCCCCTCTCAGACCCGTGTCAACAGAGGCTCCTATTGCCTCCGGCAATAGTCTGCTCTAGTCTAGTGCATGCAACCTCTGTGAGCTAACGTTAGCTACCTAGCTAACGTTACTGTTTAAACAAAATGACCCAGTCAACTATTCACTTTTAGTTTAATACATGAGGCATTGTCTAACGGTATCTAGCTGGCTAGCTACTGATAGCTCCTGATATCAACAAATGCTCCAGCAATAGTCGAGTGCATGATACTTCCGATAGCTAGGTAGCTAATGTTAGCTCACGTTAGCTCACAGTTTACACGAAATTACCCAGTAAACTAAATAGTTCACTGAGGCGTTGTCTTAACGTTATCTAGCCGGCTAGCTACTGATAGCTCCTGATATCAACAAATGCTCCAGCAATAGTCTAGTAGTGCATGATACCTCCGTTAGCTAGGTAGCTCACGTTAGCTCACTGTTTAAACAAAATGACCCAGTAAACTAAATAGTTCACTGAGGCGTTGTCTTTACGTTATCTAGCCGGCTAGCAGTAGCTGCAGATAGCTCCTGATACAATGTCTTATAACATTGATTCGATGCGTATTCGAGCCCCTGGCTTGCATCGCAGTCATGAAAGGGGCTAGCTGAGGGCATGCTGAATGTGATTTGACCAAAGCAGAGTATACACACACAGTGGAGCTGTTTGCAGATAGCGAGCATTTTGACTTGTTGCGTGGTGGCGATGTCTCGCAGATAATACAACTACAAGTATGATTATATAATATATATATTTTATTTAAAAAAAAAGTATATTTAAATTTAAAAAAAAATCGGTATCGGCCGATATGGCTCGTAGACGATCGGTGATCGGTATCGGTGGCAAAAAACGTGATTGGGGCATCCCTAGTGCCCATATGTTATCAATCTTGCGTTGATCCGATAATTTTTTCCATGTGTCTGTGTGTGTGTGGGGGCCGTGTCCCGTTGGTGGCGATCGAAGCATAGAAAAACGACATCCCCCCCCCCACCCTTTCTTGCATGCATGATGAAACATAATACCGATAATCTAGCGTTGATTTCAGATTGATTATTGATCCAGGCGAGAAATGGCACGATTTATAATGAAATGCAGTAAAGCGCTGTTTGGCGGCGTGTCCTGGGATTACACAGAATCACTCTAAAACTATACTCATATTCACCACGGTATAAAACGGGAATTTATGGATGAAAAGATTATCTGTTTTTGTGTTTTTGCATGTTGACCGGAAGAAACTCACTGACAATCGATGTTGTTATTAGATCCATAGCTATAATATTTAATATAGTTTTAGCACTACAAACACCGGCATCTACCCCCATTTCATTACAGCGCTGGCACAAACGGCCATACACCCACAGCGACCTCTGGCGTCCAATGGGTTAAGCACGGTTTCAAAACACTACACACAATTAGCACAACCACACACACAATTAGCAGAACACCTCAGATCCTTTGCTAAATTAAACACTCCTGTAAAACTATACACTCATTTATAAAAAACACATTTTGTTACCATATGAAACACACATGTTACATTAAAGCATTACATCACGCGCAGGAGTGGGTTATGAGAATTAGACCATGCCTAGGGGTGGTCGTTAGGCCCGAGGCGCAGCTCGGAGGGGCGCTGTTTTAAGTGAGCGTGTGTTATTGGATTGATTGATTGATTGATTGAAAATGTTATTAATGTCCACCTTGTTTCGAACTGGTTATGCTTAGGCCCTCTTTCGAAGTCGCCCTCTTTCGAAGTCGGTTATGCTAAGAGTTTGGAATCAGGGCTGGTGGTCTATCGGCCTGCTCTAAAGATAAACTCTAAGCATAACCAACTTCGAAAGAGGGCCTAAGCATAACCAGTTCGAAACAAGGCGGACATTAATAAAATTTTCAATCAATCAATCCAATAACACACGCTCACTTAAAACAGCGCACCTCCGCGTGAGCGTGTGTTATTGGTTTGATTGATTGATTGCTTGCAAGTTTTATTAACAGTGAAATGAATGTCCTTTTGACGAATGGCATCTAACAACAGACTTCCCGCGATTTATATTTTGTTCTACAATTACTCACGACCCACCAATTACATAATCCAACATTGTGTAAGAAACTAACACATTCGCTGTGACAGAATAGTTTTTGAATGAGTCGTTATGACGCTTTCAACACATCCATTCGTAAAGATTATTGTCCGCCATCTTGGTTTTTCCTATGAAAAAGTCGAACTGGCGGAGTGATTGTAATTCGGTTGTGGGCGGGTTCTGGGATCACGAGCGTGGGTTATGAGAAATAACCACGTCTAACTTGACTGTTTCAGCCAATCAGAATCGAGAAATTTGCATGCCATTGTATAAATTACTTTATTCAGTTTGAACCAGTTACACACTGCTGTGCTGAACCTAAAACACTTTTAGCAAGTCTACTTCTCAGTGATTAGAGCACTGTAAGTGAAGTACACACAGAATGTGCAAAATATACAATCAATTCACCAAACACTACACAAGACCAATGCTGCAGACTGATGAAAATATATTTTTTATCTCATACCCAAATCCCAAAATATAATTTTCCTCTTCCAACTTTTCCTCTCCCAAATTAGTCAACATTTCAACATGGAGAATCACAACACAACATGTCCCAGTTTTCATGCTATACAGTAGTGTGCATAACACTGTAAGCTCAGCAAATATCAGACAGACATAAAATACTGTATCCAGTACAGGCTACAATTACGGTAAAACAAAAACAAAAATAGAACCAATTTAAATAGAGTACATACTAGACATTATCTAGCTGGATCTGGCCAGAGAATTTATGGGAAACTGGGACATGTTTTGTTGTGATTCGGTATACGGAGAGAACATTTGTATTTTCATCAGTCTGCATCATTGGTTGTCTTGTGTAATGTTTGGTGAATGTATTGTATATTTGCACATTCTCTGTGTACTTCACTCTCCTTACATTTTGGTTGAAGACAGGTGAACTAAAAACCGCTCAAAACCGCTCTAAAAGAGCACCTACGGGAGGCCACAATTCGAAACTGGCCCCGGTAAATGTCCTATACACGTTTCGATGGTCAAATACACTTGTGCAATGGAATTCCGAGGCGAGGACTGTGAATTTCTGTCTCAGGAGAAGGAGGGGCTACTAACCGAGGAGAGAATGAAAGTGAAGCTGACTATCAGCCCAGAGCCCCGTGCAGTTCAGACACGGGACGATACTGCCACCTGGTGATAGTCGATCAGAATGCAGTTCCAATGGGTCGGGACGTGTCCTAAACGATGCAGAACGCTCTGGGCAACTGTGTAGAGCGGGGATCAAAGTAAAAAGATCAAACAATCCAAAAATAACCTTTTACGTTTATGGCACTCAACGGTCGGCGGCCAAACACGTAAAAAGTAGGGATGTCCGATATTATCGGCCTACCAATATTATCGGCCGATATCGGCATTAAAATGTGATATCGGAAAATATCGGTATCGTTTTTTTTACATTTCTATAACCTTTATTTACCCAGGCAAGCAAGTAAGAACAAATTCAGATTTTATTTATTGTCAAAAGTATGCATAATGTTGTGTTAATTCCACAACAAGAGATATGTAAAGTTAATTACCTGAAATTATTCAGTTTTTGGGGGGGGGGGGGGGGGGGACCCTGCATATATCGGTATCGGTTGATATCGGTTGATATCGGTATCGGAAATTAAGAGTTGGACAATATCGGTATATCGGTATCGGTAAAAAAGCCAATATCGAGCATCCCTAGTAAAAAGTCGTGATTGGCCCAGACTGTGTTAATGTGGTGTAACAGCCGTTGGTCTTCTCTCTCTCTGTGCCCCACAGTCCAGCAGGAGGCGTCCAAGGAGGGCATCACCTGGTCCATCCTGAGCGTCCCGGCCGTGTCTTACCGCGACTCGGGGAAATTCGTCTGCCAGGCCACCAACTACGCCGGCGCGGCCGAGGCCGTCATCTCCCTCATGGTCTCCAACGCGCCGAGACCCGACGGCAACCAAACCGGCGCTGACAACAAGCAGAAGCAGAAACCCAAGAAGCCCGGCGCGGTGGCCGGCAAGGCCGCCTACCAGGAGAAGCTGGTGGGCAGATACGTGATCCCGTCCGCCACGGAGCCCGGCCCTCCGCCTGGGTCTGGGCCCGAGCCTGGGGCTGGAGTAGCCGCCTACAGCCCGGCCGACAGAGCCACCCCCGGGACGACGCCCGCCGCGCCCCCCGTCACGCCCTCCGCTCCGGACGGCCTCCAGCTGGAGCTGGAGAAGACCAACCTCAGCAACCTGTCGGCCAACACCTCGTCCCTCCAGCAGGACCCCAGCCGGGTGGTGCGCTCCGTCAAGGTGGTGGGCGACTCGGACTCCACCATCGCCCTGAACTGGCGGGCCCCCAAGGCCAAGAACACCACGGCGTTCAGCGTCCTCTACGCCGTGTTCGGCGAGCGCGACATGAGGAAGATCAACGTGGGCGCCGGCCAGAACCGCGTCACCATCGACGGCCTGGTGCCCCGGACCAAGTACATCGCCTGCGTGTGCGTCCGCGGCCTCATCCCCAAGAAGGAGCAGTGCGTGATCTTCTCCACGGACGAGGCGGCCATCGCCACCGGCACCCAGAAGATGATCAACGTCATCGTGATCACCGTGGCCATCATCGTCGCCGTGCCGCTCACCGTCATCGTGTGCTGCGGCGCGCTGAAGCGACGCGTCCAGAAGTACTGGGGCAAGAAGGCCAAGGACCTCCAGGACTCGTACGTGACCTTCGAGGCGCTGTCGCCCGCCGGCGCCAAGGCCAAGGGGCTGGAGGGCGAGTACCTGGCGCGGCTGAACCCGGAGGAGTCCAACCGGCTGCTGTCGGCGCGCTCCAGCCTGGACTCCGAGGCCACGGCCAAGATCGAGGGACAGCCCGACGAGTACTTCTGCTGACGTCACGCTCCAGCTCCGGCGCCGCTCCACCTCCCCCGCTCGCACCCCCACCCCCACCGGCACCCCCACCCCCAGCGGCCCCGCCGCCACTCGGAAGCTCCGCCGCACCCTCGTCATCCGCACCCTCAGCCTCCCGCCGAGCCCTCGCACTCGCACCCCCACCCGTACCCACATCACCACCCGTACGCTCACCCCTACCGGCATCCCGAGGTCAGCCCGCCGCCCACGCGCCCGCACAGCCCTTGCCCGTGGGGGGACTCGCCCCCCCCGCCCGTCCCACCCCGCTGGGTCACGCCGCCCACGCCACCGCCGCAGCGAGGGAACTTCTATCAAAGGACTTTTGCACGCTGCACCATCATGGAGATATCAGTTTAGAGGATCTTTTGCACGCTGCACCATCATGGAGATATCAGTTTAGAGGAGGATCTTTTGCACGCTGCACCATCATGGAGATATCAGTTTAGAGGATCTTTTGCACGCTGCACCATCATGGAGATATCGGTTTAGAGGATCTTTTGCACGCTGCACCATCGTGGAGATATCGGTTTAGAGGATCTTTTGCACGCTGCACCATCGTGGAGATATCGGTTTAGAGGATCTTTTGCACGCTGCACCATCATGGAGATATCAGTTTAGAGGATCTTTTGCACGCTGCACCATCATGGAGATATCAGTTTAGAGGATCTTTTGCCCGCTGCGCCGTCATGGAGATATCGGTTTAGAGGATCTTCTGCACGCTGCGCCGTCATGGAGATATCAGTTTAGAGGATCTTTGGTCATTTCTATCCACTTCTTTTTCTAGATACCTCTAGAATACGTCGCATTACCTGTAACACGGATGGAGTAAATATGAACGCCGGAACTTATTCTTACAGGAACGTGTATGAATATATATCCGTATGGTATAACTTGGGACAGAATTGACACATTCACAGATTCACACAACGTCGCTTTACGCCCCGAACGAATGTCTGCGTTGCCGGAGGGCCTGTGAAGCGGAATCATCAGTGACCAAAAGGCTACAGATGCAGCTCTCAGGACTCTGAGCTGCTACTGCGGTCACCATGCACCATTAACCTGGCAGTGCTGTTAACGAGGCGTGAACGATACTGCGCCCCCTTGCAGTAGAGGTGCGATTTTTAAGAGCTGGATATGTAAAATTAGCGTTACAAAAAAAAGTTAATCCTCAACTCTAAACCACCTCCCATCCCAGGGGAGAACACCTCTGCAGACCGATGATGTAAACGGGAACTCAATGATCGGCTGTTCCGTTGTTTATGTCCAAATATGTACGCGTATGATTTGTAAATAATACCTTTCTCGACGATACCTTACACTTACATTATACTACGGTACGCCTACACCTCTGCATGCATCTGTATACGTTCCCCGGAGGAGATAGACAAGGCAACGGTTCGACACACAATGGCGGAAGGGGATAGACACGCGGGGCAACGGTTCGACACACAATGGCGGAAGGAGATAGACAAGGCAACGGTTCGACACACAATGGCGGAAGGAGATAGACAAGGCAACGGTTCGACACACAATGGCGGGAAGGGGATAGACACGCGGGCAACGGTTCGACACACAATGGCGGAAGGAGATAGACAAGGCAACGGTTCGACACACAATGGCGGGAAGGGGATAGACACGCGGGCAACGGTTCGACACACAATGGCGGGAAGAGTTTTAAAGCCGGAGCTGGAGAAATGTACACTGAGGACTGAACCAAAAGTGTCAAATGTAAATAGGGTGGAAAAACGATGCAGAAATGTTTGAACCATTCCCGGAAAACGAGAGACATTATCACTTCAACTTATCTCTAACCATGTATTACCTGTTCTCTGTGACACCTATAGATGCACCATGAACCGATTCTATACATAGATCTGTTATTTATTCCAATGACACTATTTTAATTGATTGAAATAAAGTTTTATATATATTTATTTGGTTTGCGGTGCTGGCTGCCTGTTGTGTGTCTTCATCCTTGGTTTCACCTCGTTTGATCTGGGTGTTTTTAGATTGGGTATATATATATTGGACTTAACCCTTTCACTACCACACTACAGAAGGTTAACCCTTTCACTACCACGCTACAGAAGGTTAACCTTTCACTACCACACTACAGAAGGTTAACCTTTCACTACCACACCACAGACGGTTAAGTGTCTGTAGTTTGGTAGTGAAAGGGTTAACCTTCTGTATTGTGGTAGTGAAAGGTTAACCTTCTGTAGTGTGGTAGTGAAAGGGTTAACCGTCTGTAGTGTGGTAGTGAAAGGGTTAACCGTCTGTAGTGTGGTAGTGAAATGATTAACCCTTTGTCGTGTGGCAGTGAAAGGGTTAAATCCATTAGGCCACGTTTGACGCATGGGTTTGCTTAATTCATATCAATTCATAATAATAATAATAATAATAATAATAATAATAATAATAATAATAATAATAATAATAATAATAATAATAATAATAATAATAATAATACACTTTATTTGTATAGCACATTTCATACAAGAATTGCAGCTCAAAGTGCTTCGCAGCAGAAAAGAGACGGGCACAAAATGAGCACATAAAGTGCAGTAGGGCTGTCCCCGACGAAGGATTTGGATGGTCGACTAGGATTGGCCAAAATTTGCCGTTAGTCGACTATTGGTTGACAAAAAAAATATATATATAATATTTAATTTAATTTTTATTTTTTTATTTTTTATCATTCCATTTGGGCTGTGGGGGGTGCTTAATGTCTGAAGGAGTCGACTGAAGGCTTCTTGTCCTCTGCAAAAGCATGCAATTGGTCCACTGATGGATACATCTTGATATTTGTCTAGTCTAGTGTGTTCATTAGATGGTGAAATCCTCTTTCAGTGCCTCTGTGCCTGTTTTCGTAGGCAGTTAGCCTCTGGTATGCGCGCCATTAGCGTTAGCCACGCTTCTAGGCCTCTTTTTCTTTTGGAAAGAATGATAAAAAAAATAATAATAATATTTAAAAAAAAATTTTTGTTATATTCGACTAAGAGGTTGGCCAGTCGACTACGGCTCCTTTCGACCGATTAGTCGACTAATCGATTAATAGGGGTCAGCCCTAAAGTGCAGACATAAAATCACAGTTTTTCACATCAGGATCTAACATATATTATCGTTATCATATCTCTTTATTAACACAATAATAAAAAGAGTAAAATAGAATAGAGTCAAATTGTGCAATAGTGCAGTGCAATAAAATAGTAGTCAAGTGATGCAATAGTGCAGTGCAATACAAAATGTTCCGAATGACTGTTTTAACAGTTTAAAACCGTCTTTATACCTTACCTGTTTAGTATCCACAGTTTAAAACCTGTCTTCCTTCCTGTTTGATGCCCACTTTGACCCTTCGAACCTCCCTCTCATGGGGGCGCAGTTCCGGGCCTGGTTCTTCCTGCTTGTCTCGATATAGCCACACAGTTCAATAATACCTGACCGTTTAGAAGAACCTGTAATAAAATAGGAAAATAGAATGGGACACAGAGTAAAATAGTGCAATTAAATGAGGCTAATTTGACTGGATACGTGCCCAGTAGTAGTAGTAGTAGTAGTAGTACATTGTTTTCTTGTCGGTGGTGACTGATCAGTTTCCTGTCATGCGGCCAATGACAGGGATATAATACATCCCCTCTCCGTCTAGACGAGACCTACTGACACTGAAGCGCTCTAATCACGCACCGGCCCGATGACCTGGTCACCTCTCGTCTCTCTTATACGCAGTGCCTCTGGGGATTAGGCTTAGTAGCAGGGCTTCTTTGGTCGGCCACAGACGGTTGGTTGACATGGCCTGAGAGAATGAGAATATGGCTCAAGACATTTGTCAATTCCCGCCTTGGACTACTACTATGGACACATTTCGCAACGTATTAGTCGCAGTCGTGTTGCTCACGCGAGGATATCGGGCGTATTCACAGTGTCTGAGCGGGTGCAGCTGCGTCGCGGACCGCCACGGGAGGTAAGAAGGCTCGTCTTTATAATCGTCGGTCGGTCACCTCCAGTCGGAGGTATTAGGGGCAGGCGTTACGTTGTTGTTGATGCTGGTGGTGAAGTCGGTTGCAACATTTTGTTTACGTGAAGATAGATGTTTCATATAGTTGATATGGAATGAATTGCCCCGTGACTATTGAAATGGCTACTGATTTCAGCAGACATTAGGACGAGTAGGTAGGCTAAATGTAGTCTAGAGATAGGTCAAGGTTGTTGCACGATATACTGTATAGCTCTCATTTGCTGTTGTTATGGTGCTACTGTCATGCATTGTTTTATGAAGTTAGATGGGTCTCTAAGGTGAGGCTGTCAATCGATTAAAATATTTAATCTGATTAATCGCATGATTGTCCATAGTTAATTGCATATTTTGTATCTGTTCTAAATCTACCTTAAACGGATGTTTTTCAAGTTTTAATACTCTTATCAACATGAGAGTCAACACATGCTTGCTCTATGCAGCCATTTAACACAAAGGATGACCCTCATGCATTGCAAATTTGCATCAAATACAAAACAAAGTGATGCACACATTAACTTAAAAGAAAATAATAATTTAAAACAATGAATAAAGTGTGCATGAAATAATAGGGGAGAGAAAACGTTAGGAACTTGTTACATTCACCCACACAAGGGCTGAGGACTCACACCCCCGCTCTCTCTCTCTCTCTCTCTCTCTCTCTCTCTCTCTCTCTCTCTCTCTCTCTCTCTCTCTCTCTCTCACACACACACACACTCTCCCAGCTCTCTTTCTCTCTTGCCCCTTCCTCATCTCTCTCACCCCCCCCCTCTCTCTCTCTATCTCTCACACACACACACTTTGAGTCAGAAACAAACAATAATACACCTGAGTGAAGGTTAAACGTGTGCATTAACGTTGCTGATATCAAATCTGGTTGCACGCACGCTAATGACGCCACATGCATGCGCACTTTAACACAACCTTTAATCAGAACAGCATAACTGGACCATACCACTTTAACATAACTTTTAATCAGAGCAGCATAACTGGACCACATACCACTTTAACATGACTTTTAATCAGAGCAGCATGACTGGACCACATACCACTTTAACACAACCTTTAAACAGAGCAGCATAACTGGACCACATACCACTTTAACATAACTTTTAATCAGAGCAGCATAACTGGACCATACCACTTTAACATACCTTTTAATCAGAGCAGCATAACTGGACCACATACCACTTTAACATATCCTTTGATCAGCGCAGCATAACTGGACCACATACCAATTTAACATAACTTTTAATCAGAGCAGCATAACTGGACCATACCACTTTAAAATAACTTTTAATCAGAGCAGCATAACTGGACCATACCACTTTAAAATAACTTTTTATCAGAGCAGCATAACTGGACCATACCACTTTAACATAACTTTTTATCAGAGCAGCATAACTGGACCATACCACTTTAACATAACTTTTAATCAGAGCAGCATAACTGGACCACATACCACTTTAACATAACTTTTAATCAGAGCAGCATAACTGGACCACATACCACTTTAACATATCCTTTGATCAGTGCAGCATAACTGGACCACATACCACTTTAACATAACTTTTAATCAGAGCAGCACAACTGGACCATACCACTTTAACATAACTTTTAATCAGAGCAGCATAACTGGACCACATACCACTTTAACATATCCTTTGATCAGCGCAGCATAACTGGACCATACCACTTTAACATAACTTTTAATCAGAGCAGCATAACTGGACCATACCACTTTAACACAACCTTTAATCAGAACAGCATAACTGGACCATACCACTTTAACATAACTTTTAATCAGAGCAGCATAACTGGACCACATACCACTTTAACATAACCTTTAATCAGAGCAGCATAACTGGACCACATACCACTTTAACATCACCTTTAATCAGAGCAGCATAACTGGACCACACACCACTTTAACACAACCTTTAATCAGAGAAGCATAACTGGACCACATACCACTTTAACATAACCTTTAATTAGAGCAGCATAACTGGACCTCATACCACTTTAACATAACTTTTAATCAGAACAGCATAACTGGACCACATACCACTTTAACATAACCTTTAATCAGAGCAGCATAACTGGACCACATACCACTTTAACATAACCTTTAATCAGGGCAGCATAACTGGACCACATACCACTTTAACATAACATTTAGAGGTCATGGTTTGAGGTTTGAACGCTCACAAGTGCTTTTACTTTTGATACTTAAGTACATTCAATATCAAATATTTCCTCCACCTTTACTTTTAAGTATAATTTAGAATGGAGCACGTTTATGTACCACTGAACGAAACGACGTTGCCTCCCATCGTAGGTCACTCGTGTGCATGGAGGAGGGTGCGTTCGGGGCTCTTCCAGAGAACCTTCCACACGACGTGACCAAGATACGCATCGAGAAGTCCCACTTCACCGAGATACCCAGAGGAGCGTTCTCAGGAACGCCCGGCTTGGAAAACCTGTGGCTGAACTTCAACGACATCACCGTGATGAACTCGAAGGGCCTCAAGGGTTTGGGGAACTTAACGGAGCTCCGTCTGCAGGGCAACAAGTTGCGATCGGTGCCGTGGACGGCGTTCGAGGACACGCCCGCCCTGAAGATACTGGACCTGAAGCACAACCGGCTGGACGTCCTGCCGGAGTACGCGCTGAGGTTCCTGCCGGGCCTGACCTACTTCGACGTGTCCTTCAACCGGCTGACGGTCGTCTCCAAGGAGGTCTTCCTAAACTGGCCCCTTTATCGGAAGATACACAGCGCCGGCGAGGGGCAGGCGAGCGGCTTCGCGTCCAACGTCGTCCTGGCGCTTCACGACAACCTGTGGCTCTGCGACTGCCGCCTGAAGGGCTTCGTGGAGTTCGTCCGGTCGCTCCGCCCGCCCGTCATCCTGATGAACTCCTACCTGACCTGCTCGGGGCCGGAGCGCAGGGCCGGGAGGTTCTTCCTGGAGGTGGAGCTGGGGGCGTGCACCAAGCCCGTCGCCGCCACTCCGTTCGCCAACATCACCGCGCCGGCGGGGGGGAACATCACCCTGCGCTGCTTGGCCAAGGCCAGGCCGGAGCCCGAGGTGTGGTGGACGTACAGTCTGAAGATAATCAGAGGCTTTCATGGTGAGTGAGCGTCATGTCGACACAGGCTATCCAAAACTAGCTTAGAGGTGCTGTGAGTGGTATTTCTTGTGTCTAAATAAGTGGTCTACGTGTTAAAATAATATCTCTACATTCTGACAGCCATCACTGATATAGAGTGTCTGGTCAGTAACATGGGTCTCCCAGTCCCTCCTGCTCTGCAGTAAACAGCCATCACTGATATAGAGTGTCTGGTCAGTAACATGGGTCTCCCAGTCCCTCCACTCTGCAGTAAACAGCCATCACTGATACAGAGTGTCTGGTCAGTAACATGGGTCTCCCAGTCCCTCTGCTCTGCAGTAAACAGTCATCACTGATATAGTGTCTGGTCAGTAACATGGGTCTCCCAGTCCCTCCACTCTGCAGTAAACAGTCATCACTGATATACAGTGTCTGGTCGGTAACATGGGTCTCTCAGTCCCTCCTGCTCTGCAGTAAACAGTCATCACTGATATAGAGTGTCTGGTCAGTAACATGGGTCTCCCAGTCCCTCCTCTCTGCAGTAAACAGCCATCACTGATATAGAGTGTCTGGTCAGTAACATGGGTCTCCCAGTCCCTCCACTCTGCAGTAAACAGTCATCACTGATATAGAGTGTCTGGTCAGTAACATGGGTCTGCCAGTCCCTCCACTCTGCAGTAAACAGCCATCACTGATATAGAGTGTCTGGTCAGTAACATGGGTCTCCAAGTCCCTCCGCTCTGCAGTAAACAGTCATCACTGATATAGAGTGTCTGGTCAGTAACATGGGTCTCCCAGTCCCTCCGCTCTGCAGTAAACAGTCATCACTGATATAGAGTGTCTGGTCAGTAACATGGGTCTCCCAGTCCCTCCGCTCTGCAGTAAACAGTCATCACTGATATAGAGTGTCTGGTCAGTAACATGGGTCTGACCGTCTGACAGTCATCACTGATATAGAGTGTTTGGTCAGTAACATGGGTCTCCCAGTCCCTCCTCTCTGCAGTAAACACAAAATACATTCCCTGGTATCCCTTCCCACTTTATCCAATCAGGAGATAGAACCCTAGATATGTTTCTTATTTCAAGAAATCTTGCAGAGCCAAATTAGCTGGCAGATTATTTTACTTGTTTCAAGCACATATTTATTTTTTATTTCTTACTATTTTTGTCAGACCATTTTTGCAGTGTGGAGTTCTCTCTCCTGATTGGTTAAAGTGAGAACGGGAAACCAGAAACTGTATTTTCCCCAAGGCACACCAAAGGTCAACCCAGAATCCCAAGGCACACCAAAGGTCAACCCAGAATCCCAAGGCACACCGACTTAAAGTCATTGTAATCAGTTATGGAGATTGTCTCAAACGTCATGATTATATTGTCATTAGAGATATTTTCCCTATGATATTGTTGTATAATCCTATACAAAACCTAAGGTTTATTCGCAGTACAATGAGGTTGTTATCTGGAAGGAGGAAAAGATCATAAGTGATAGAATTTGGTCTCCTCATCTGACTTCCAATATAGCCAGCAAGGAATAAACGTGCAGTCCAGACCACAGAGTTCGAATTCAAACTCATGTATTTATTTGCCTCGGCGGCCCAGAGTGAATTAAAAGTCTGTCTTGTACAAAGGATCAACAAGGTTTGCATCTCAAAACCCCAACATGTACATACAACAGTCATTGTTAACTCTTTCAATGCCATGCCTGGTTTTCCGTTTTACCGCTTGAATGCCACCATCCGCGCCAATGTTAACGTTAATATCGCCTAATCTATGTTTTAAATTATGGCTATGTGTCTAATCTGCCCATCGCATTATCAAATACTATTTTCCAGTCAGTGCTGTGAAGGCAGATTCTTTTTTTATCGCGTCGTTTCCGTTTCAGAGCAGTTAGAAAAGCCCCCGTTTTGATATAAAAACAGCTCATTCTGGAGCATTCTATGAAAATCGTCTTTTAGTGGAATATTCCACAACGTTGATATTCGTCTGCCTTTTTATGAATCGTTTTCAAATAAACGCTAGATGATCAATATTATACGTGCACGCACGCACATTACGGCCGCGCACTGATAATCGCCCCGTTGATTTCCTCTCGGACTTTTACAATGAAACCGAAAGAAGACATTTCACAAAACAGCTTATAACTTCATCAAACTTACTCCGATTATCCTACCACTGATAACACAGAGTCCTTACCTGACATCAGATGGTATCCAACTGGTATATTCCAATTCCTGATCACCATTCGAAAAAATCGATAAGTGTATGGATCCAACGCGACACAGTAGATCTCTATGATCCGCGGGGATCTGAGGCTCCAGAATGAACTGTGGTAACCCCGGCTGGATCAGTGAACTGGAAAATGTGGAGTACCGGATTTTTTTCCCCATTCATTTTCATTGAGTCCATTCCAAAATCACTTATGTCATCTGGGAGACGACAGGGGGCGCTTTTTTCCACAGTGATTGTCGGCGCCCCTCGGCTATACTCGGGTAGGCTCGGGTGATGCAATAATTTTTCAGATCGCAAAAATAAAAAAAATCTGAGAAATCTCGTGAGTGGCTAGCAACCACCTATAAGTGGCACTGAAAGAGTTAACATCAATGAAAATAGAGAATCTACTGTAAGCCCTTTTCATATGAGTAAGCCTGGTTTCTAAGATAAGTATCTTTACATTCTATTCTAACCAACCATGGGGCCATCCAGCTTACTTACATGAAAATCAGCCGATAGCATTCTCTGGGTTGGGAGCGGGGAGCCGCAGACCTGGGGCGGTCTGGGCTCCTGAATTAACACTGTTTTGCTCTTAAATACTATAATTTCCCACCAATAGTAGCACATTTTAATAATACGTTTGGTCCAATCCGGTTGGTTCTTCTGTGGGGGTTGGTGTCAATGGCCCCCTCCTTTGGGCTGTGGCCTCTCATGTTTGGACAGGGAGGGGGGGGGGGGCTGCCTGTGGCCCCCGTCGGTGTCTCCTCTGAATGCATCAACATTCCTTCGTGTACCATTATTAATTTTCCAATCTATATGGTTTGTGTAATGACCTATAGACCTCTCATATCATCCCAGTACAGTCATTGCTTCTAGGCTGATATCAGACATCATATAGGAGACCACACCAACCTTTATTTACCAGATCATATAACTGTGATAACTATACCAGGATTCTTAATTCTAAATATCTATATAGATGTTTTTATTGGTTTCTTTATAGAGTTGTCAATCCAATCAAAGCCAATCAAGTATCATGCTTTTTCATTTAACTTTGAAACATGTCCTTATTGATTAATGATCTTTAGTCCTGTCTTATACTATCAGAGCCAGTTATCTGGTCTCTGCTGTCGCTGCTGAAATCTGCTAACAGTTGAGTGTGACTTTTCAGTTCCTTTGTTCTAGTGTTGAGTACATCTGCTAGTGGGGGTTGAAATAACTGTTCCTGCTGTTATCTGATGCAACTGTCTCTAGAATCGTTCCTCATTTAGCCCTGCAACCCACTCTGCTGCTAAAAAGTATACAAGGCATAATATTATGGTTTTACTCTTGGCTTACCTTTTGATACTAAACAGTTGATTAATAGATAACTTTGTTTGTGAATTAGTGTCCATGACTAATCATCCTGTAAGTTTATTCTGCTCTTCAACAAGTCTAAGCTGGTCTGCCCTGTGTTCAACCCAGCTGTCTCTGTAACACCAGTATCAGCTCCTTACTTTAGCACTGAAAATCCATTCTGCTGTTGAAAGGTACACCTGGCTTTTACATTATGGTTCTCTAATTATTCACACATATTAGTTATGAAATTCAAGGTCAATATTACCACAATATCAATATGACTGATGCAGTTAGAAAACTATGTTTTCATGCTTTATTTGTTTTAAACAAGACGATTTAGAAATGGGCAATGGGGAAATACATTGCGTTTTCAAGATGGCGGACCGGCCCGGAAACAGCAATGATGTAACCACTACACCTCCCTCCACCAGGTGATCGTGGAACACAACTCTCCCCTTTTGTCTCCCCCCCCCCCCAGAGTCCCAGGAGAGGGTGGCCGAGGACACCGTCAGCTCCCACCTGGTGATCCCCTCCCTCCAGCTGGGCGACCGCGGCCTCTACACCTGCGCCGCCAACAACTTCGTGGGCAACTCCTCCGCGGCGGTCCTGCTGGACGTCCGCCTCCCCGACGGCTCCCCGTCGTCCCTCTACCCACCGGGCGGCGCCCCACCCCCGGCCGCCGCGCCCCCCACCGCCGAGGTCAGCGTCTACATCGACATCCGCATCGTCAAGCAGACGGTGCGCGGCATCACCGTGGAGTGGTACGCCGTGCTGGAGCGCCCCGCCGACACCTGGTTCACCGTCCACTTCGGCCGCTCGGGCTCCGGCGAGAAGCGGGAGCTGATCTCCGTGGGGCCCGGCATCAACTCCTACTCCGTGTCGGGCCTGGCGTCCGCCACCAAGTACGACATGTGCGTCACCGTGAAGAACCGGGCGCCGCGGCCCGGCCAGTGCGTGGTGTTCATGACGGGCAGCGACGTGACCGAGAAGGAGCAGAAGGAGAAGCTGATCCACGTCCTGGTGATCGTGCTGGCCATGGTGCTGGCCGTGCCGGTGGGCATGTACGCCTGCACCACCGACGCCAAGTTCAACTGCCTGGAGCGCGTGGCGGACTACTGGAGGAACCGGCGGCGGGAGCGCGACGCGGCGGAGCGGCCACTGGGGGGCGGCGAGAGGCAGGGCACGTTCGACAGCCTGCAGGCGGCCAGCGACGACGGCCTGGTGAACAGGGAGTCCAGCGAGGACATGAAGGTGAGGAGGAGGTCCGAGGACCGGCCGCACAAGGTCAAGGGGGACGGCGGCCGGCTCGCGGCGGAGCTCTATTGAGGCGAGACGCGGTGGGATATACTGCTCCTGTTGTTTCAAGTTTCAAGTTTCTTTATTTAGTTGTTGTCATACAAAAATACAGAATACTTTTATATGAAATGCTTTTTTCTCTGTTTTGCTCCTGAGAGCGTGCTAGATAAAAAATAGATGAAGTATATAAAGTATAAAAAAAATATATATATATATATATATATATATATATATATATATATATATATATATATACATATATATTATATAAATTTATTACATGGCGTTTTAACATTCGCCGAAATGCTTGATTGTGATTGGTCAATAGCGCTCGTCAGAGGTCCGTTATGTAAGGGATAATGTATAATGTATAAAATAATTGACCGACACAGAGTTTAAAATACCGAGCCACCTCGGCGAGGTGTTTTAAACGTCAGTGAAGGTCAATTATTTTGCGACAATGATCGAGTATAGCTATACATTATCCCGCTTATTACATGGCTAACTTACTAACAATATACCTAATTCATTTTACATCGACTCGCAACAGTAACACTGGTTCAACTTCTGGCTCCGCTGAGTGCTCGTCGCTCCGCCCCCCAGCAGCTTCCCCGGCAGCCGGCAGTTTGCACTGATGTCAGTGGGCTTGATTGCGAACAGCTGCGCACAGCGGCCATTATTGTGGGCTTGATTACAGCGGTCATTATTGTCCCACAGCGGTCATTATTGTCTGATAACTGACCTCTGACGCGCGCTATTGATCAATCACAAGCAAGCATTTCGGCGAATGTGAAAACGCCATGTAATAATACTCGATAACGGACCTCTGCCGAGCAATAATGACCGCTGTGCGCAGCTGGACCAATCAAGCCCACTGACACACAGATCGCAGTCATGAAAGCTGCTCAGCATATGCACAGCTGCACTCAGTCATCAGTGCAATCAGACCACAGACCTGCCGGCTGCCGGCGATGACAGCGGGAGCGACAGAACAGAACTGCGTCTGCATTTTGATCTCGTCTTGTCGATGGTGTAAAATGAATTAGGTATATTGTTAGTAAGTTAGCCATGTAATACGCGGGATAATGTATAGCCTATACTCGGTCATTGTTGCGAAATAATTGACCTTCACTGACGTTTAAAACACCTCGGCGAGGCGCCTCGGTATTTTAAACTCCGTGTCGGTCAATTATTTTGCGACAATGACCTCGTAGCTATACATTATTATATGTGTCATCGCATGTTTCAACGTTTATTTTTTCAATCGTATTTAGATTAAGGGTGCTGTGAGTGGTATTTTTTGTGTTTAAAATACGTGGTCTACGTGTTAAAATAATAGCTCTACGTTCTGACAGCCATCACTGATACAGAGTGTCTGGTCGGTAACATGGGTCTGACAGCCATCACTGATATAGAGTGTCTGGTCAGTAACATGGGTCTGACAGCCATCACTGATACAGAGTGTCTGGTCAGTAACATGGGTCTGACAGCCATCACTGATACAGAGTGTCTGGTCAGTAACATGGGTCTGACAGCCATCACTGATACAGAGTGTCTGGTCAGTAACATGGGTCTGACAGCCATCACTGATACAGAGTGTCTGGTCAGTAACATGGGTCTGACAGCCATCACTGATATAGAGTGTCTGGTCAGTAACATGGGTCTGACAGCCATCACTGATACAGAGTGTCTGGTCAGTAACATGGGTCTGACAGCCATCACTGATACAGAGTGTCTGGTCAGTAACATGGGTCTGACAGCCATCACTGATACAGAGTGTCTGGTCAGTAACATGGGTCTGACAGCCATCACTGATACAGAGTGTCTGGTCAGTAACATGGGTCTGACAGCCATCACTGATACAGAGTGTCTGGTCAGTAACATGGGTCTGACAGCCATCACTGATACAGAGTGTCTGGTCAGTAACATGGGTCTGACAGTCCCTGAGCTCTGCAGTAAACAGAAAATAAATGTCCTGGTATCCCGTTCTCACTTTATCCAATCCGGAGAGAGAACTCCGCACTGAAAAAGTAATATAATAATAATATAATCTGCTGGTGTAGTAAACAAATCTGACCTGGCAATTTCCTCAAATAAGTAAAAAATATCTACTGTAGGGTTCCCTCTCTTGATTGGATAAAGTGGAAACGGGATACAAAAAAAAACCTGTTTACTGCAGAGTGGAGGGACTAGGAGACCCATGTGATGACTGTCCGAATGTAGAGCTATTTAACACTTATTTTAACAAGAAAATACCACTTACAGTACCTTTAATTAAGTAAATAAACCTGACTGGTGTAGATCACCTGTATTGGTGTTCTCATCTTGGCGCACAAGAGTTTGTGGCTGTCTATGAAAAACTGTCATCGCAATATTATCTCTACAGTATTGGGTAGAGAGTAGAATATGAAACAATGTTCTGAAGGATTATCTGCCTTGCTTTTACTCTCATATCTTCCTCTGTTCCAGGCCTGGGGGTTGTGAAATGATGACCGTTGTCTCAAGGACGTACTCCGTGGCTTTGCCCCTGTGAAGATAAAGGGCTGTAGCCACAATTATAGCTATAACATAACATACATTATGTACCTTTATTTCTGTGGTCGATTAGTACTTTATTCACGGTGTCTGCTGAGTCCGTGTTGCTCCTCTACTGTCTCCCTCTCAGCCTTCCAACTATCTCAGTAAAGAAAATGAATATTAAAGGGAATCAAAAGAAAAAAAGCAATAAAGACTTTACTTTTATTTTTTCCCATTGTTATCCTTGATTTCTTCACATTAAGCACTTTAATGTTTTTTTGTGTTGGGTCTTTTTGTCTCCTTGTCACTGTTGTCTGTCTTGATATACCCATGTCAATTTAGTTTAGTTCCACATAAAAAAAATATATATATATATTATATTTAATATTATATTGAAAATAAAATATTTCTAATAAAAATATGTAAAATCAGACAAGAGACGACACAGTGGAGTTGGTGAAGCTACTGTCTATTAGTACTTTACCAACGAAAAATGCCTTCATTTAGTTTTCTACCAAAAACCTGTGTGTGATGTGTTTCACCGTAGAGTAACCGGTTGGTGTTGGGGATGTTTTCATGTGTTTCACCTAGTGCTGTCAATCGATAAAAATATTTAATCTGATTAATCGCATGATTGTCCATAGTCAACTTGCGATTAATCGCAAATTAATCGCATTTTCTTTTTTTTTATATTTTTTATCTACCTCCTTAAACAGATATTTTTCTGGTTCCAAGTTTTAATACTCTTATCAACATGAGAGTCAACAAATGCTTGCTTTATGCAGCCATTTAACACAAAAGGATGACCCTCATGCATTGCAAATTTGCCTCAAATTCAAAACAGAGTGACGCACAAAACAACTTAAAAGAAAATAATAATTTAAAACAATGAATAAAGTGTGCATGAAATAATAGGGGAAAGAAAACGTTAGGAACTTGTTACATTCACCTATACAAGGGCTGAGGACTCACACTCTCTCTCTCTCTCTCTCTCTCTCTCTCTCTCTCTCTCTCTCTCCTCTCTCTCTCTCTCTCTCTCTCTCTCTCTCTCTCTCTCTCTCTCTCTCTCTCTCTCTCAAACGCAGACCAGCAGAGGATAGACAGGAGGCAGAGGTTGAATCTTGAATTTGAGCACTGCTCCTTTAATTTCAATAAGTGTGGCTCAAAAACAAAGTGAGAGGGCAAGTCTCCCAAAACGTGCTAAATGCCCTAAAAATAATAAACACTTTAAATAATATTATCCTCCGTGACAAGGAGCGATAGAGACTTTGACAAGAGAAGTAATGCTACTCACAATAGTGTTCAGCGAACGGCTGACAAACACAAAGCGATACACGACAGGAATACGACTACTCACTGTACGGCTGACAAACAAAAGGGTACGGGGTAAAGAGAGCTTCACAACGGTGAACAGCATAACCAATAACCAGACAGGATTACCCGGGGTGAACAGATTAATGACGCGACAGGGAAGTCAGGGCAGACCACACTTAAATACACAGACTGATTGACACAAGAGGGTAATTGGTAGGGCTGTACCCGACTAAGGATTTTGGATCGTCGACTAGGATTGGCCAAAATTTGACGCTAGTCGACAAATTGGTCGACAAAAAAAAGTATAATATTTTTTTATTTATTTTTTTTTAAATTTAATTCATTTTTTATTTTGTATCATTCCATTTGGGCTGTGGGGGGTGCTTAATGTCTGAAGGAGTCGACTGAAGGCTTCTTGTCCTCTGCAAAAGCATGCAATTGGTCCACTGATGGATACATCTTGATATTTGTCTAGTCTAGTGTGTTCATTAGACGGGTGAAATCCTCTTTCAGTGCCTCTGTGCCTGTTTTCTTAGGCAGGTAGCCTCTGGTATGCGTGCCATTAGCGTTAGCCACGCTTCTAGGCCTCTTTTCTTTTGGAAAGAATGATAAAAAATAAAATAAAATAAATACAAATGTATTCGACTAAGAGGTTGGCCAGTCGACTACGGCTCCTTTCGACCGATTAGTCGACTAATCGACTAATAGGGGTCAGCCCTGGTAATGAGACACAGCTGGGTGGAACAGAGTGAACAACCTGCGGAAAAATACTGAAACAAGACTAAAGACTAAATAACACATAGAGATACAGACACAGGGGAGACAACAACACTAGACTAGACAATGGGGCACACAACACAGACATCAGATACACAGACAACAGATTAGTGAGGATGACAGAGAACAAATTAATAAACATTGACAGACACAAATGCAGTAGCGTATATTGTTCATAAGGGGAGGTGGAGAAAGTCCAAGGGCAGGTGGGAGTTGTGAAGCAGGACCGGGGGGAACGTTACACCCCCCCCCCCCCCCCCCCTCTCTCTCTCTCTCTCTCTCTCTCTCTCTCTCTCTCTCTCTCTCTCTCTCTCTCTCTCTCTATCTCTATCTCTATCTCTATCTCTATCTCTATCTCTATCTCTCTCTATCTCTATCTCTCTCACACACTGTTATGTACTAGAGGCCTGGTCACTCCTGTGTCACCGGGCATGCAGGTGAGGCCTGCCAATTAGCCAATTAGTGCTGATTGGTTACCTGCTGGGGAGCTTTAAAGGCAGACCTAGTAACACACATGCACTGTCTGTGCCTAGAGAAAGAGCTGTCAGGTTCTTACAGTCCTTGTCCGTTGGGTTACCAGTACATAGTTTATAGTTATATTAGTAGTTCCTTGCTATAGTAGCATTTTGAGTTAGAGCACGGGGTTTTGGTGTCGGTTTTGCACATAGGTTGCGCCCCTTGAGCCAGGGTCGTAACAGTTGGGCGCTCGTCCGGGATCTTTTACCTCTAGAAATTTGTTTGGTGGTTTTTTTTTGTGTTACACGGGGTGTCATGGTATTATGGTTTGGGTGGTGTTCGTTACATATGGTGTAACGTGGGGGCTGAGCCATTTCATCAAACAGGTGAGTATGCCGTATTTGTTTGTAATTTGATGTGACTACTTATGCTGTTAAAATATATAGTTTAGTAGGCACCACATGTAGATAGGGACATTATTTTCTGGTTGTTGGTTAGCGTCCTGTGCACCACGTACTCCTGGGGCGGTCAATGAAATGATTGGTATATGATCTTTGACTGGTAGCAGATGTGGTTGAAGAAGGTTAGGTCTACAGGGCATTAGTTTAAGGGTAGGTAGATTAGGGCGGCCAGAAAACACAGGTAGTGTGGTAGGGCTTGATTTAGTGTTTCTTAGGGTAGACATGTGGTGGGCCGTTTTTTTTTCTGCAGTTTAGACGTAGAAGCATATGTAGTCATATCAGGTTAGAAGGCGCACCTGTTTGGAATTGTTTGTTGGATTTATTTTGTTTGTTTGAGTGTTTGGTGAGCATACCTGGTAGCACCTAA
The DNA here is from genome assembly GCF_963971535.1 of Notolepis coatsorum. Lineage (NCBI taxonomy): Eukaryota > Metazoa > Chordata > Actinopteri > Aulopiformes > Paralepididae > Notolepis > Notolepis coatsorum. The sequence continues at coordinate 564,665 of NW_028172861.1, read as the reverse complement.
CATGACACGTCTATTTAGGGTGGGTGTGTTTTTTTTTTTTTTTTTTTTTTTTGTGCAACCTAGAAAGGTGCGCTCCGTAGAGCTCACATTTCCACCGCGTTCCCTTCTGGTTGTTATTATTGGCATTTAGCATTATTCATGGTTCTTCAGTGGTTCTTCGTGGTTCTTCAGTGGTTCGTTGGGGGGGTCTTCGTGGTTCGTTAGTGGTTCTTTGTGTCTGTGAGTTTGGGTGTGTAGCTTGGGGTGTCTAGTTCAGTGACAATGGCTTCCATCAGGGACTTTGTTGATCGCCCGTCTCATGACTTATTAGACAAGTTTTCCAAAGAACAACTGCTAGAACTTGCTGTACACTACAGGGTAGAGCTTTCTGCAGGGGAGAAACGTTTGAAGCCGTCTGCCTTGAGTGCTTTAAGGGTGTTACTCATTAGAGAGCAGGTGCTTGAGGAGAGGGTGGAGGAGCCTCCTTCGTCTGGCGCGTCTCCGCTATTACCTGGGGTAGAGGGTGAGTGGAGGATTAGGGAGTTGGAGTTTAGGGAAAGGCAGCTAGAGCGTGAGGAGAGGAGAGAGGAGCGTGCGCTTAAGGAGAGAAGAGAGGAGCGTGAGTTTAACAGTGAGCGTGAACTTAAGGAGCGTGAGCTTAAGGAGAAACAAATGTTGCTGGAGCACGAGCGTGCACAGAAGGAGCTTGAATATAAGCATGCTGCCTTGCAGGCGGGTGCTCTGCATCCAGAGTCACGTTCCGGGTTTGATGTAGGCAGGAATATTAGGATGGTGCCACCATTTTTTGAGAAAGACGTGGAAAGATATTTTCCCCTTTTTGAACGGGTGGCAACCACATTGAAGTGGCCTGATACCGCCTGGACACTGCTGCTGCAATGTGTTTTAGTTGGTAGGGCACAATAAGCCTACACTGCTCTGTCCCTTGAACAAAGCGCTGATTATGAGCTGGTTAAAGCTTCCATATTGAGGGCTTATGAGTTGGTCCCCGAGGCCTATCGTCAGCGTTTTAGAGGCTATCGCAGGTCGGAGGGACAGTCGTATGTTGAATTCGGAAAAGAGAAGGAGAACCTGTTTGACCGGTGGTGCACCTCGCAAAAAGCAGAGTCAAGGGAGCAGCTTAGACAGTTGGTTCTCCTAGAGGAATTTAAAAGTGTTCCTGATAACGTTTCCACACATCTAAATGAGCATAAGGTATCGAAGATAGGCGACGCTGCTGTCTTGGCTGATGAGTTTGTGTTGACACACAAATCTGTCTTTGTAGAGGAGGGCCGTGTGGAGTCCAGGGGTAGTAGGCGTCCTTCTCAGGGGAGCCGGTTCCCGGCACCCGTGTCTGCTGGTCGGTTTACTTCGACTCCTAGGCAAGGTGGCTCTGCTAGTGCATTCCCAGAGGGGGTTATCTGTTTTTACTGTAAGGAGCCTGGTCATATCGTTGCTGGATGCCCTGTGCTTAAGCAGAAAAATTTAAAAACTGTGGCTCTGGTAGAAATCATGGACAGGACACCTATGCCGACATTAGAGGGTGGGGTGCGAGGTATCAAAGGTGCAGACAGGGAGCTAGAGGGCTCCTCAACGTTTATGATGGATGGATTTGTTTCACTGGTTGGTGCATTAGGATCAGAGCAGGCTATTACTATATGGAGAGATACAGGAGCTTTCCAGTCTCTCATTCTGGATGGGATTTTGCCATTTTCTGAAGATTCTTCATTGCATTCCGGTGCCATTGTTCAGGGCTTTGGAGGAGGCTTTGTGAATACTCCTTTGCATGAGGTCTCGCTAAACTCTCCCTTAGTATCAGGCAATGTTGTTGTAGGAGTGTGTTCTCACATCCCCATAAAGGGGGTGTCCTTCATTCTAGGAAACGATTTGGCCGGTGGAAAAGTACTGGCTACTCCAGTGGTAATTCCCGTCCCTGTAGTTTCTGAGGTTCCTGATGAGCTCGCACAGAAGCATCGAGGAGTGTTTCCTGTGTGTGCGGTAACACGCGCAATGTCAAAGGTCAAATGTGACACCCAGGATGTTGTTAACTCAGATTGTGATATGACACTTAGTGACACGTTCTTTGTTGAGTTGAAAAGTGGCCCTGATGAGGGTTTTGGTAAGGTGATACCGTCTCATGAGCAGTTGGTACTAGAGCAAAGCAAGGATGTCTCCTTGTCGTCCCTCTTTGAAGAGGCGGTTTTAGAGGATGCAATGATAGATACGTCTCAAGGATACTTTGTTAGCAATGACGTGCTCATGAGAAAGTGGACACCACCTAACCTGTCCAGTCTGGATGACTGGGGCAGTGTGTTTCAGATTGTTGTTCCAGCCGTGTATCGTCCTGATATACTGCATCTAGCACATGATCATGATCTTGCTGGTCACATGGGAGTCAGGAAGACTTATGACCGTGTGCTGAGACATTTTTGTTGGCCTGGTTTGAAGTCAGATGTGGCACAATATTGCCGCTCGTGCCATGTGTGTCAGGTTGTTGGTAAACCAAACCAGAAGATCCCTCAGGCTCCTCTGCAGCCTATCCCTGCCATTGGGGAACCTTTTGAGCGGATCCTCATTGACTGTGTTGGTCCCCTCCCTCGAAGTAAGACAGGGAACCAGTACCTTTTGACTATTATGTGTGCAGCGACCCGTTTTCCTGAAGCCATTCCTTTACGCAAGATCACAGCCCCAGCTATATCCAAAGCTCTGGTTAGGTTTTTTTCGACGTTTGGTCTACCAAAGGTTATTCAATCAGATCAAGGGTCTAACTTCATGTCCCGTCTCTTTGCTCAGGTCCTCCAGCAGTTGTCTATCCAGCATTGCCCTTCCTCTGCCTATCATCCAGAGTCCCAGGGGGCGCTGGAGAGATTTCACCAGACTATCAAAACAATGCTGCGGGCATATTGCACGGAGTTCGACAAAGACTGGGATGATGGAATTCCTTTGCTTCTGTTTGCTGCTAGGGAGGTAACCCAGGAGTCTCTTGGATTCAGCCCGGCTGAGCTGGTGTTCGGCCACACAGTGAGGGGTCCTTTGAAACTGCTGAAGGAAAAGTGGTTGGCTGACCAGACTCCTTCCTCTACTAATTTGTTGGACTATGTGTGTGACTTCAGGCTTAAGCTTAGTAGAGCATGTGAACTAGCGAAAGAGAACCTAAAGGTAGCCCAAGGAAAAATGAAGGTGTGGTATGATAGGCGGGCCCGACATAGGGTGTTCTCACCGGGAGACAAGGTGTTGGTTCTCTCGCCTATTCTTGGGTCTGCATTACAGGCTAAATACAGTGGGCCATACTCCATTGAGCGCAAAGTTGGTGAGGTCGACTACTTGATTAAGACTCCCGACCGCAGGCGCAAGAGTAGATTGTGTCACGTCAATATGTTGAAGGCGTACAATGATAGGGCTCAGATTGACCAGTCAGGGGTCAAGCCTGTGGCTGTTCTAACAGTTTCTGCATCTCCTATTGTAGCCGACTGTTCTGTGTCGAAGGAGATTTCTCAGGGCCGGTTGCCAAACACCCAGATACTAGGTGACTTGGACTCACACCTGTCGTACTTACCACTTCCTGAGCATACGGATGTGGTGCGCCTACTTAGACAGCATATACGTTTGTTTTCTGATGTCCCTAGTCGTACTAATGTACTCGAGCATGACATTGATGTTGGTAGTGCAGGGCCAATTAAGCAACATGCCTATAGGGTGAATCCGGAAAAACGGAGGATCTTGAGTAAGGAAGTAGACTATATGGTGAGACATGGCATTGCGGAGCCCAGTTCTAGTGCATGGAGCTCCCCCTGCCTGCTTGTTGATAAGCCAGACTGCACTCATCGGTTCTGTACTGACTTCCGTAAAGTTAATGCAGTAACCAAGCCGGACTCGTACCCTCTTCCTCGGATGGACGACTGTATCGATCGGGTGGGTTCAGCAGCCTTTGTAAGTAAATTGGATTTGCTAAAGGGATACTGGCAGGTTCCGCTTACTCCGCGAGCACGTGAGATATCCGCTTTTGTCACACCAGAGAGTTTCTGCCAGTATACAGTGATGGCCTTTGGCATGCGAAATGCCCCAGCGACGTTTCAGCGGCTAGTGAACAAGGTCCTGGCCGGGGTAGCGTTCTGTGAGGCATATCTAGATGACCTGGTTATCCACAGTTCCTCTTGGTCACAGCATGTGGAGCATCTGGCCGAAGTGTTCAAGCGGTTGGGTGATGCTAACTTGACAGTTAACCTTGCAAAATGTGAATTTGGACAGGCCACGGTTACCTACCTGGGTAAGGTGGTTGGACGTGGGCATGTGTGCCCCATTACAGCTAAGGTGGAGGCTATAGTGGGCTTCACTGCTCCCATCACCAGGCGGGAGTTAAAGCGCTTCCTAGGTATGGCAGGGTACTATAGGAGTTTCTGTAGGAACTTTGCTTCTGTTGTTGCACCTTTGACCAATCTGCTCAGTCCTAAGGTACCTTTCGTGTGGACTGAGACTTGTCAACAGTCTTTTGAGAGCATCAAGGGTATTCTGATTAGCGCTCCCGTTCTGTCAGCTCCCGATTTTCAACTGCCATTCAAGTTGGCAGTGGATGCTAGTGACCTCGGTGCTGGAGCTGTCCTCCTGCAAGAGGATGCATTAGAGGTGGAGCACCCAGTGTGCTACTTTTCTAAAAAGTTTGACAGGCATCAACTGCACTACTCTACTATAGAGAAGGAGGCGCTCGCTTTGGTTCTTGCCTTGAACCATTTTGATGTTTACGTGGGATCCTCCAGTTTACCCCTTGTTGTGTATACAGACCATAACCCTTTGGTTTTTCTTCGCAGCATGGTGAATTCGAACCATCGTTTGATGCGATGGAGTTTGTTCCTCCAGGCGTATAACTTGGATATTCGCCACATTCGTGGGAGGGACAACGTGCTAGCAGACGCCCTCTCACGATCATAGTACCGGTGTTTGTGGTACCCGTTATCGCTGTTGTGGTAGAGGCCCTGACAACTAAGGGGTCACAGTTGTTTTTTGTTTTGTTTATGGGTTGTTGTGTAGTGGTTGCCTCTTGGGCAACCAGTTTGGTGGGGGAGGTGTTATGTACTAGAGGCCTGGTCACTCCTGTGTCACCGGGCATGCAGGTGAGGCCTACCAATTAGCCAATTAGTGCTGATTGGTTACCTGCTGGGGAGCTTTAAAGGCAGACCTAGTAACACACATGCACTGTCTGTGCCTAGAGAAAGAGCTGTCAGGTTCTTACAGTCCTTGTCCGTTGGGTTACCAGTACATTAGTTTATAGTTATATTAGTAGTTCCTTGCTATAGTAGCATTTTGAGTTAGAGCACGGGGTTTTGGTGTCGGTTTTGCACATAGGTTGCGCCCCTTGAGCCAGGGTCGTAACACACACACACACGCACGCACGCACGCACACGCACACGCACACACACACACACACACTTTGAGTCAGAAACAAACATAATGTCAATGAGAGTATCAATAATAAAAAATAAAAATAAATCTAAAAAAGTTTATCGTGAGTTAAAAGAAATAGTGGCGTTAATAGAATTTGACAGCCTTCACCTAAGCGGTCGGTGTCTGGGATGTTTTCCTGCCATCTGAATTAATTAAAGCAGCATGACATTTCACTGTCATCAATGGGTTCACTCAAACGTGGAACATGAAAGCAAACAGCAGATTAAAAATGTCTGTCACTATTATCAGAGCTCTTTCATCCTCATTCCCATTTGAAGCTGCACACTGTGCGTGTGTGCGTACGTGCATGTGTGTGTGTGTGTGCGTACGTGCATGTGTGTGTGTGTGCGTACGTGCATGTGTGTGTATCTGTGTGTGTCCGCACCTGCGTATGTGTGTGTACGTGCGTGCGTATGTGTGTGTACGTGCGTGCGTATGTGTGTGCCTGCGTACGTGTGTGTGTGTGTGCGTGTGCATGTGTGTGTGTGTGTGTGCGTACATGAATATGTGTGTGTGACTGTGAGCTGAATGCGATAATAATGCCATTAATTTAGACATTCAACACTGGCTCCTCATATGGTCCTTTTAGATAAAGCGAATTCTGCTCTGAGAGATATAATCTCAGTCTTTAAATGTCCCTTATTATGGAACATGATTGAAAACTTTATTAACAGATTGCAGAATGGGTACAATACAGTACAGCTCAATACACACACCCCCTATTCCTTGTATCACCTGTTTGCCCCACCTCCCCTTTCCCAGAAAACCCTGTGAGGCCCTCGGTTGCAAAATTACAACATCACTTTTTAGCGTTTGGCTATAAAAAAAAAGAAGAAAAAAGTATTTAACCCTTTCACTACCACACTACAGAAGGTTAGCCTTTCACTACCACACTACAGAAGGTTAACCTTTCCCTATACCACAACCGTCTGTAGTGTGGTAGTGAAAGGGTTAACCTTTTGTAGTGTGGTTGTGAAAGGGTTAACACTTTGTCGTGTGGCAGTGAAAGGGATCATCTTCTGTAATGTCGCAGTGAAAGCGTTAACCTTCTGTAGTGTGGCAGTGGAAGGGTTAATCACATTTACATAGTCAATGGGTCCTGTTGTTCAGCCTCACAATGCTATTGGATAGTAAAATGTGTTTATAGGTCTCACATTCTGGCCTCTGAAGTTGCTAATGTAATGAAGTTATTTGGGCTTCACAGGGCGAGGTGAGGAAGAATCAAGCTCCCAGAATTTAGAGCGGACCTTGGTTTTTTTTTTTTTTTTTTTTTTTTTACTCTGCTACGGTAATGTGGAATGCCCTGCCAACATTCATAAAACTCCTGAACTCCCCTCCCGGATTTAAATCCGCCCTAAAAACATGGCTCAGCAGCAACTCAAATTGGTCTTAAAATGTTTTTTATCTCTTTTATCATAACTTGGCTTTTATTTCTTTTATCATGAGTTGCTTTTAAGGGTTTGCGGAATTTCTTTTAACATTAGTTAACTGTATGAGTTGTCAGGTTAGGTGTTTTTATACACATTTTTAGGATGTATCCTGTCTAATGTACATGTCCATTTGTGTTTCTGTGCCTTTTTATGTTCCATGTATGGACCACAATGGAAACAAGCCTTGGCTTTATTGTGTTTTATCCATTTTTGACCAGCGTTGTTGACACTGTTATTGTCTTGTCTTTTAAAATGTTTTTGTCCTACGATTTGTGTCAAAATAAAGTATTCAATCAATCAATCAATTCTTCTCCTGGTCAGAGAATCACGTCCTCTACTAAACTCCTGAACCTAAAATTTTATTTGATTAGCAACGCTTTAGCAATACAAGTTCAAGTTTCTTTATTAGTTGTCATACAAAAATACAGAATTCCTTAAATGAAATGATTTTTTCTGTTATGCTCCTGCCAGATAAAAATAGATAAAGTATCAAATAGAAAGTCAAGTACGTAAACAATGTGTAAACAAAAGTGATCAGCCTGTTGGACAGGGAATGAAGATCTCCAGCGAACACTTCATTGCCTCGGATTATGTTGTTGGGGGTGGAAGGTTTGTCCAGAAGACCACTAATCAGCTGAAGCCTGATGCGGTTCCCTCGGTCTTCGACAGACAGACCGGCGCAGGCTCCCGGGAGCGATGGCTAGCTAGTTAGCACCAGTCGGGGACCGGCGTCAGCTCCCGGGAGCGATGGCTAGCTAGTTAGCACCAGTCGGGGACCGGCGTTAGCTGCCGGGAGCGATGGCTAGCTAGTTAGCACCAGTCGGGGACCTGGAGCGATGGCTAGCTATTTAGCACCAGTCGGGGACCGGCGTTAGCTGCCGGGAGCGATGGCTAGCTAGTTAGCACCAGTCGGGGACCGGCGTTAGCTGCCGGGAGCGATGGCTAGCTAGTTAGCACCAGCCGAGGACCGGCGTTAGCTGCCGGGAGCGATGGCTAGCTAGTTAGCACCAGCCGGGGACCTGGAGCGATGGCTAGCTAGTTAGCACCAGCCGAGGACCGGCGTTAGCTGCCGGGAGCGATGGCTAGCTAGTTAGCACCAGCCGAGGACCGGCGTTAGCTGCCGGGAGCGATGGCTAGCTAGTTAGCACCAGCCGGGGACCTGGAGCGATGGCTAGCTAGTTAGCACCAGTCGGGGACCGGCGTTAGCTCCCGGGAGCGATGGCTAGCTAGTTAGCACCAGCCGGGGACCGGCGTTAGCTGCCGGGAGCGATGGCTAGCTAGTTAGCACCAGCCGAGGACCGGCGTTAGCTGCCGGGAGCGATGGCTAGCTAGTTAGCACCAGCCGAGGACCGGCGTTAGCTGCCGGGAGCGATGGCTAGCTAGTTAGCACCAGCCGGGGACCTGGAGCGATGGCTAGCTAGTTAGCACCAGTCGGGGACCGGCGTCAGCTGCCGGGAGCGATGGCTAGCTAGTTAGCACCAGCCGGGGACCAACGGACTGGTGCTAACTAGCTAGCCATCGCTCCTGGGAGCTGACGCCGGTCCCCGACTGGTGCTAACTAGCTAGCCATCGCTCCCGGCAGCTGACGCCGGTCTGTCTGTCGAAGACCGAGGGAACCGCATCAGGCTTCAGCTGATTAGTGGTCTTCTGGACAAACCTTCCACCCCCAACAACATAATCCGAGGCAATGAAGTGTTCGCTGGAGATCTTCATTCCCTGTCCAACAGGCTGATCGCGCTGCCTGAGTGCAGCTAACAGTAGCTACTGTCTGTAACTGTGATGCATTTTCTGTTTGCAGTCCAATGTTCACCAAAACACACACCCACACACTTATAATTTGTTCCTCAACGTTATATAGACAGGTCATGTTTTGTAAACTAACGTTATGTTTAGAATGGAATGAATACATGGGTCGGGAAAGATAGTTAGCTCAAAGCTAATCCGGCCTGTTTAACCACTAGCTTCTGTTAGCTAATGCTGGCTGAGCAAGGAAACTAACAGTAAACGTTTTTACATGAAATACAGCCCAAAAACCCTGCTGACAAACGTTTGCTTATTAAATACATTCTATACTATAATAATACAAACGTTTCATTGCCTCTCTGTGACGACAAAGTTGTTTAAATAAGGGGAGAAAAGTAGCTAAAACCAATGTATTTGGATGGGACAGGAAGTGCCATTGGCAACCGGAAGTCAGCCGGAAGTGGCTACATTAAGATTGTGCAAGTGGAGAATACACCCGAGCAACAGAGAATAGGCAATAACGCAGAGTAAGTAGCATAAAGAATTGAACAACTAATCAAGACGATCTGGAGCGGGAACGTCCGCGTCCAGGGGTACCGCCGTGTACCGAGCTGGAGGTAGTGTGAAGAACCGACGATAAAACACAGGGGAGACAGGGGTTACATATAGGTACACATTCCAGACATTCCACACGCACCACAGTGACAACGAATCAGAGAACACAGACAATTAGTGACAGGGGAGACAAGTGACAGGTGTCAGAATGGTGTATACGGTTCTCAGGCAGCAGCCAGAGAACCCAGAGCGTTACAAA
>NW_028172861.1:545263-550263 GCF_963971535.1 Notolepis coatsorum | reverse complement strand
TGTTCAAATAATAGCTCTATATTCCGACAGCCATCACTGATATGTGTCTGGTCAGTAACATGGGTCTCCCAGTCCCTCCTGCTCTGCAGTAAACAGCCATCACTGATATAGAGTGTCTGGTCAGTAACATGGGTCTCCCAGTCCCTCCTCTCTGCAGTAAACAGCCATCACTGATCTAGAGTGTCTGGTCAGTAACATGGGTCTCCCAGTCCCTCCTGCTCTGCAGTAAACAGCCATCACTAATATAGAGTGTCTGGTCAGTAACATGGGTCTCCCAGTCCCTCTGCTCTGCAGTAAACAGCCATCACTGATATAGAGTGTCTGGTCAGTAACATGGGTCTCCCAGTCCCTCCTGCTCTGCAGTAAACAGCCATCACTGATATAGAGTGTCTGGTCAGTAACATGGGTCTCCCAGTCCCTCTGCTCTGCAGTAAACAGCCATCACTGATATAGAGTGTCTGGTCAGTAACATGGGTCTCCCAGTCCCTCCTGCTCTGCAGTAAACAGACATCACTGGTATAGAGTGTCTGGTCAGTAACATGGGTCTCCCAGTCCCTCCTTCTCTGCAGTAAACAGCCATCACTGATATAGAGTGTCTGGTCAGTAACATGGGTCTCCCAGTCCCTCCACTCTGCAGTAAACAGCCATCACTGATATAGAGTGTCTGGTCAGTAACATGGATCTCCCAGTCCCTCCTGCTCTGCAGTAAAAAGCCATCACTCAGGCACGTGCACACATAGAGGACAAGGGGTGCTTGAGCACCTGCCTTTTTGAGCCTCATCAAAAAAGTGCCCTTTTTGAAGGGACATTTTTAAATTTTTTACCGTTACGCATATAGACTGCCCTTCCAACTGAAAAATGTCAGGATAGAATCAAAATATTAGGTAAAGAGAGAGAGATGCCCCATATTCCATTGCAGTTTGCACGGCCTCCTCACCGTGCCTCTCCGCGGACCTATATATTTTATGCATAGCGTGGGTGGTGATGATGATGATAGAAACTGCTGTGGCGCATACAGTTGAATGCTGGTATTACACTCATTGAGAGACACGAAGAAGTCAAGTCCGATGGGATTTGGGAATCTCAAATACAAATCGGGATTGGAATAAAAAATGCATTTATATTAAACAATACAGAATATACAGCACTTCTTGGGGTCTGTAGGGTAAGCACTTATTCCCTCCCTCCTGAACATTTATGGAGATGTATGGGCCTTTTAAGTCAGTGATAAAAGTGTCTTTCAAGGATAAGTGAGCTCCTGCACTGCTTATTATAGTTCAATATTCAATATTTGATCTCCAAAACCCCCCAAAAAGCATAAAAAGGGGGCCCCCCGCCCGAAAAGGGCCCTTAAAAATCGCGCTCGGTTAATATATACACACAAGTGTAGTGCCCTTTTCAGCCTTTGAGCAGCTGCCCCTCTAAAGTCTTGTGCACGTCCCTGCCATCACTGATATAGAGTGTCTGGTCAGTAACATGGGTCTCCCAGTCCCTCCACTCTGCAGTAAACAGCCATCACTGATATAGAGTGTCTGGTCAGTAACATGGGTCTCCCAGTCCCTCCTGCTCTGCAGTAAACAGTCATCACTGATATAGAGTGTCTGGTCAGTAACATGGGTCTCCCAGTCCCTCCTGCTCTGCAGTAAACAGCCATCACTGATATAGTGTCAGTAACATGGGTCTCCCAGTCCCTCCTGCTCTGCAGTAAACACAAAATAAATGTTCTGGTATCCTGTTCCCACTTCATCCAAACAGGAGAGAGAACTCCACACTGCAAAAATGGTCTGACAAAAATAAGAAATAAGAACTAGTTTTAAGCTTGAAATAATCTGCCAGTGCAGTAAGAAATCTGACTTCGCAAGATTTCTTGAAATAAGTAAAAAATATCTAGGGTTCTCTCTCCTGATTGGATAAAGTGGGAATTGATACCAAGAAAGGTATTTTGTGTTTACTGCACAGCGTAGGGACTGGGAGACCCATGTTACTGACTGACCAGTGACCAGACACTCTATATCAGTGATGGCTGTCAGACCCATGTTACTGACTGACCAGACACTCTATATCAGTGATGACTGTCAGACCCATGTTACTGACCAGACACTCTATATCAGTGATGGCTGTCAGACCCATGTTACTGACCAGACACTCTATATCAGTGATGGCTGTCAGACCCATGTTACTGACCAGACACTCTGTATCAGTGATGGCTGTCAGACCCATGTTACTGACCAGACACTCTGTATCAGTGATGGCTGTCAGACCCATGTTACTGACCAGACACTCTGTATCAGTGATGGCTGTCAGACCCATGTTACTGACCAGACACTCTATATCAGTGATGGCTGTCAGACCCATGTTACTGACCAGACACTCTATATCAGTGATGGCTGTCAGACCCATGTTACTGACCAGACACTCTATATCAGTGATGGCTGTCAGACGGTCAGACCCATGTTACTGACCAGACACTGATGGCAAAGCCTCCCCAACCCAAGTAAAAATTATATTTCAAATGATTTCCTTCTCGTTTGAACTATGTTTCAAACCTGTGTCTAGACTGAAACCTTCATGGCATTCCTCCTCTGTCACTTGGCTGTGGCACCTGAAGTCTTCTCCTTTGGTCTCCTACCAGGAGGGGGCAGTGGAGTGCACAACTACAAACGGATTAGCCCAAGTGTCAGTCTTCAGTCTTAAAGGGGCACTGTGCAGTTTCCATGGGTAGGGGCATAGCTGTCAACATTGGCATGTGAAAAAACGTGAAAGTTAGCCCCGCCCCCTCCCACCGGCCCCGCCCCCTCCCAATGGAGCTGCCTCGTCGCTGCCATCTGCTGGTCAAAACCAGTATGTACCAAGCCATTCTACAATCTGAAGTTTTAAAGGGTAAACTGTAAAAAATAAAAAATAAATCACAGGAAATTCACTGTATTATTTTACAGATTACTTTTGTTTTCCTACTTTAAGTGTAAATACTATAAAAATACAGTAAATGACCTTTTATCAAAATATTAACCATTAAATAAAGGTTGTAATCTGTAAATGTATTTGATTTTACTGTAATTTGACAGTAAGTATTTGGAAACCATTGATGCCAGACATTTAGTTTTCTTTAGGGGATTTGTTTACATTTGAAGGGGCCGGCTGCAATTAGTTTAGAAAACATACTATTTTAATTAATTAACCTCTGAGGTCGCAGCTATTTTAGGTCCCCCTGGTCAACTTTTATAAAACTGCTTGTAAAACCTAAACCCTGTATTGTACCATGAAGTGATGTACATATATTTATTTTCAGAACAACCTGGGCTATCAGAATATATATGATTCAGTGTTGTCAGATCAAGGTATACATGCATTGTACCACTATATATAAATATATAAAACATTTATAATAATCACAATCACAGTGCTGGATCTAACTAAATGGATTTATGAAGACACATTTATGGGAAGTTCAAGACCGGACCACAAAGCTTCTGGAAGGGTTAGAATGACACGCGACGAGCCAACGACGCTTCCCATTCGTACGGCGATGGTCTACCGGCAGCAAAAAAACAGCGAGTCGCTCAGACTCTGTGTTATGATATTATAATTAAGGCTGTCAATCTATTAAAATATTTAATCTGATTAATCGCATGATTGTCCATAGTTAATCGTGATTAACCGCAAGTTAATCGCATAATATGTTTGATCTGTTCTAAATCTACCTTAAACGGAGCTTTTTCGTCAAACATGAGAGTCAACAGATGCTTGCTTTATGCAGCCATTTAACACAAAAGGATAACCCTCATGCATTGCAAATTTGCATCAAATTCAAAACAGAGTGATGCACAAAATAACTTAAAAGAAAATAATAATTTAACATATTAATACTACAGCTCTGTACATACATCTGATTAGCACTATTACTTAGTGGTACTAATTGATATATCTTATACCCAGTTGAATTGCCTGTACATTGTACATTACTTTTGCACTTTACTGTTACATTTGCACTCTAATAAATACATGTTCACTTTTCTGTTGAATTATAATTTTTTATATATTTATTGGTATTAAAAATGTGTACAACATGGTAGTTATTTTTGACACAGACATACTGTAGATGCTTTTTAACAGTAAAAAATAAACAAACATGCACCACAAAACAGGTGAAATACATTAGACACAGTTTGATTTATGATCCCTTTTGTGACAGATCTGACAATATATGACCTCAAACTCGATAGATCTAAATCAGGGGTCTCAAACTCAATGTACCTGGGGGCCGCTGGAGGTAGAGTCTGGGTGAGGCTGGGCCGCATCAAATATTATATATATGATTTTTTTTTATTTTTTATTTTTTTTGCAAAATCAACTCTGCCTCTCTTTGTTAACTACAACAAGCAATGTTGTTTGTTATTTAAGATGAGGTCGGACTCTGCACTGACAGATTTGTGTTCATTGTGCTGCTTTTATAAAGCCTCAAATGACGGCTTACAATATTTCATGAAAGCAAAGTGTTTTGTTTGTCTAAGATTTAAAAAGGTTTAAACTTTACAGCACTGACAAAGTTGAACAAAGTGCTGTACAAGTCCCACAACATATATATAAAAAAAATAAAAAAAAACGTTGATGTCAAGTAGGGGGCCGCAAAATATCATCCAGCGGGCCGCAATTGGCCCGCGGGCCGCAATTGGCCCGCGGGCCGCGAGTTTGAGACTCCTGATCTAAATTGAGAAGCATAGTCACCTACTGTGGGGCTGGGAGGTGTTACGGGCCTCCCGTCTTTTAATGTAAACCTTTATGAATCCACACAAATGTGTATTTTTGCAATACAGTCATCAACCAAATGTTATCGTTCTTCGTTTTTTTTTTTTATCCAAGGAAACTATCGTTACGCCATCTTTCATCTCCCAGCCCCCCGACCGAATGATGTCCTCCTCATCCTCCCGTTCAACGTCACACTGCGCCTCAGAGGAGGGATGAGTCAGGTGACCAGAGTAAGCCCCCCCCCCCCCCCCCAC
>NW_028172861.1:507763-542763 GCF_963971535.1 Notolepis coatsorum | reverse complement strand
GCGGCCGCGAGAGCGTTTGACTGCCCGACGGGTCGCACACCAAATCCACACTCGAGCTGCCGCCGATATCACAGTGTGCGCTCCGGCTCAGAGGTTGTTGTGGTGGCGGGATAAGATTAGGGAGGCGAATTCACAAAAAGAATGGATTGCGGGGCGCTAATAGCACCCTTAACTGCGCGCGATTTTTTGCGCGAGGTATCTGCTCCGTCTTTTTGCGAGCCATTCGCTATAAGGATATTGCGCGGATGAGATGCTAGCGCAAACACGCCCCATCATAAGGTGTGCAATTTGCTCCTGATTTGCTCCAGCGCGGTTGTTGGCTCGCGGAGCAGTTTGCACCCGACGCCGCTGTGTTGGCCGATATATCGGGAAGGGGAAGAAATAAACCCGAAATGAGGCATAGACATAACAGTATTTTTCACCATTTGTATTCGGTTGTATTTTGTTTACTTTGTAATGTATAGAGCTTGCCTAATTTGTATTTTCATGGCACATTGCATCCTTGGTTTTTGTCACCATCTTTCGTCATTGCATCCGTCCGTCATGTCCTATTGAGCTCGCGCAAAATAACCCACATGTTTCCACGTCGCGGCACTTTGCTCTCGTCTTCCGGCTCACACCAGATCACAACACACTGGTGAACAGCATGCAATGCCAGTCTTACCACTAACAAGGAAACCAGATGTTGTCAGTGGCAACATGGCAAAGTTGAATACAATATTTAAATAATAAATAATATTGCATGGGATCTCTGGGTGGCTGGCTCAATATCATCCTTGATTTCATCGGGTAGATCAAGAATTGCTTGAGATGGCAACCTGTGTCTCCGGTTGATTTCGGTCTCGCCTAAATCAAAAAAGTGATATTCTCATTAGAAATATTCTTTCGCGAGCACGCCTGGCATTACGATGCCTTCGCCTGGCAACGATTACTGCTGCCATGATCACCCGAGACGCTGGCAATGATGCCCCTTTATGAATGCGATGAGTTACCACCAGATCTCTGAAGACGTAAATAGCGTTGCTTTAACTGTGCGGTGCAATTAGCGCCGGCCTTTGTGAATTGGGAGTGTTTTTTGACGAGGCTCATTTGCATAAAAAAGGGAACATGTTCGGCCCGTATTATTACCTCATTTAAATCCCCGCAAATTGCACCGACGCACGGAGACGCAATGCTGATTGAAACGCAATTACCACCGCATTTCACCCGTTGCGCTTCCTTTTTTGAATAGCAACCTGTGTTTCAGAGCTATTTGCGCCGGCATAGCGTCAGAAAAAGCCGCGCGCAATCCCTTTGTGAATTCGGCCCCCCGCCCCGCCCCCCCAGGAGTTTTGTTTTTCTTGTACTCGTGGCAACGAATTATGGGAACGATAATTCATGTTTTTTCATTTTTTCCTTTTTGGTCAAGACAAGATCAGAAGGGCTGACTCGGGCTCCTCCCACAGCTGAGACCAAGCAGCGTCATGGAATGAGGATGAAAATGGCGTGAATCCATATTTAAAGGGAAAATGCCACCGGTTTTAAGAATTCACACATGTTCTTGTAATGTAAACGTAAATGTTCTTCCCATGCCCCGGGACAGTTTGGTCAGTATTTGTGAATAAGTTCCACCCCTAAAACTAGGAATCAGAGAGGGAAACCTCCATCAGTGATGTCACTATGGGATGTCAAATCGAGGACCGCTCCACAGACAATGAATGGGACTCCGATTTTATGAAGCCATGAAATGTTTGTGTGAGCTCTTACAGCCAAATTAGCTTTTAATTAGGGTTCAGACCATCTAGCGATGTTAGAGTATATAGACTTAAATAATAGACTCGTAAAATAAAACCCAATAGAAATCTTATTTGGGTGTGAGAGCTCATATTATGGCTTCATAAAATTAGAGTCCCATTAATTTTCTATGGAGCAGCCCCAGACTTGACATCCCAGTGACACCGCTGATTGATTTATTTAGAGTTCTCGAGCTGTAGGAGAGAGCGGTGCATGCTCACAAATACTCACTGAACCGTCCCATGCGGGGCGCAGAAAGAACGTGTGTCAAATTCTTAAAAACTAGTGGCATTCCCCTTTAAAATTACAAAGCAGATTTGGTTATTGTATTTTTCATTGTTGTCTTTTGTACATGTGTGTGTGTGTGTGTGTGTGTGTGTTATGATTACAAAAGTAAACCAAATAATTGACAACGATACGTTCTTACCACACTACAGACGGTTAACCGTCTGTAGTGTGGTAGTGAAAGGGTTAACCCTTTGGTAGTGTGGTAGTGAAAGGGTTAACCTTCTGTAGTGTGGTAGTGAAAGGGTTAACTCTTTGGTAGAGTGGTAGTGAAAGGGTTAACGCTGAGTTTCTACTGTGCTCCTTTACAGCCAAACCTAAATACAATGAGTCTCTTTGTAATAATAATACGTCTCTTTGTAATAATAATAAGTCTCTTTGTAATAATAATAAGTCTCTTTGTAATAATAATAAGTGTCTAAGTCTCTTTGTAATAATAATACGTCTCTTTGTAATAATAATACGTCTCTTTGTAATAATAATAAGTCTCTTTGTAATAATAATAAGTCTCTCTGTAGTAATAATAATAAGTCTCTCTGTAATAATAATACGTCTCTTTGTAATAATAATACGTCTCTTTGTAATAATAATAAGTCTCTTTGTAATAATAATAAGTCTCTTTGTAATAATAATACGTCTCTTTGTAATAATAATAAGTCTCTTTGTAGTGCAGAGCAAGCGACAGGACTGCGGGGGTCGAGGGTCTCGAGGGCGCGCTCCGTCTATGACCTCCGTACAATCTTTCTGATCTTGCCCTGAGGCTGGACACGGGACCTCTTCACAGAGTGCCAGTATACCACGGTCGAAATGAAGACGGTCAGGGACACGGCGAGGGACACGAGGGTCAGACAAATCCCAAACACAGCCCCCGGGCGCTTCTTGAGGCCCAAGAAGTACGAAACAAATCTGGATCTGACCTGAGAACACATAACAGTGGCAAGAGAACATGACATTCAGTTGCTTTTCAAGGGCAGCGGATTTCAATGTAATAATATCTCTAAGGCGAAACAAGCTGATCTATACGCTCCTATATCGTGGGCCGTTTGTGGAGAAGAGATGTACTACTCGTTTAGGGATGGGTACCGAATCCGGTACTTTTAATTAAGGGTATATATCGACCGAATCACGTCGCTACTACCGAGTGCCGATTCACGTGAGATCCACCGGTGCCACATTTCGGTAATGCAAAAAAAAAAATTTATAAAAAAAAAAGTATTATTATTTATTTAATTTAAAAAGATTTAAGTCCGATGACGTCAACGTTTCGTTTACCGCGAAACGAAACCTATGAAGTGTGCCGCACGTTCACATCAACGTTCATGGCTCCTATAGAGTGGTTTGTTTAATCGTTTTATACTTTTGTTTATTAAATATATTTTGTAAAACATTATTTTTTATTTAAAGATATGTGTGTGCATATATATATATACCGTAATTTTCGCACTATAAGCCGCACCTGAATATAAGCCGCAGCAGCTACATTGAATGATGTGTACATATATAAGCCGCACTGGACTATAAGCCGCAGGTGTTTTAATGTTTAATTACCATATGTAATTACCATTGGGACACAATACTGTCGGACAAATAACAAGAATTAACTCATTTACAAGTTGTATTAAGTTTAGCACATAAGGGAACAGATAAATAACATTTCAATGCAGTCGAAAAAGCTATATTTTCGATTTTTACATTTTCGGGTTTGGTCACGTCGAGTCACGTATATAAGCCGCACCGTTATATAAGCCGCAGGGTCGAAAAACGGGGGGAAAAGGCGCGGCTTATGGTCCGAAAATTACGGTATATATTAACAAATTGTTCTAAATAAATAATAATGATAATAAATAATTAGAAGTTTGGACTCATTTTTCACAACTGAGGCATGGTAGATGACATTTTTAGAGACAAAAGTACCGAAAAAGGTACCGTTGGGTACCGGTATCCATTCAAAGGTACCGGTACCGGTATCGGTTCAAATGTGAACGGTACCCAACCCTACTGGTAGCCTTCTGGTTGCTGTGCCACCCACGTACCTCCACATGCAGGGAGCAGGCAGTATATATACTGTACACATGCCTCACGTTACACACACACACCACACTCTAGACCGACAGTATATAGGACTCTAAAGGGAGTGGACCATAATTCACACAGCAGCCATTTTGCTCTTGTGTCATGCTCAGGTTGGGTTTCTTTCCACCCTGTTTACATTTAGTCATTCACCTGACGCTTTTATCCAAAGCGACTTACTGTACAAGTTCCATACAACAAGTCAGCAGGAATGGTACAACTCTGGAAGCTAAGGGTCAGTGAGATTGTTGAACAGTGTTGAACTTGGGTTATACAGACTTGAGTGCCTATAGTAGTATAGACATATTATCATAGTAGGTAGTAGTTTAGACATATTATCATAGTAGGTAGTAGTATAGACATATTAACATAGTAGGTAGTAGTATAGACATATTATCATAGTAGGTAGTAGTATAGACATATTATCATAGTAGGTAGTAGTATAGACATATTATCATAGTAGGTAGTAGTATAGACATATTATCATAGTAGGTAGTAGTATAGACATATTAACATAGTAGGTAGTAATATAGACATATTATCATAGTAGGTAGTAGTATAGACATATTAACATAGTAGGTAGTAGTATAGACATATTATCATAGTAGGTAGTAATATAGACATATTATCATAGTAGGTAGTAGTATAGACATATTAACATAGTAGGTAGTAGTATAGACATATTAACATAGTAGGTAGTAGTATAGACATATTAACATAGTAGGTAGTAGTATAGACATATTAACATAGTAGGTAGTAGTATAGACATATTATCATAGTAGGTAGTAGTATAGACATATTAACATAGTAGGTAGTAGTATAGACATATTATCATAGTAGGTAATAGTATAGACATATTGGTATAGTAGGTAGCAATATAGATATATTATTAGCATAGTAGGTCGTAATATAGACATATTATCATAGTAGGTAGTAGTATAGACATATTAGTATAGTAGGTAGTAGTATAGACATATTATCATAGTAGGTAGTAGTATAGACATATTATCATAGTAGGTAGTAGTATAGACATATTATCATAGTAGGTAGTATAGACATATTATCATAGTAGGTAGTAGTATAGACATATTATCATAGTAGGTAGTAGTATAGACATATTATCATAGTAGGTAGTATAGACATATTATCATATTGAATTGCCAGGTCCTAAAACCAACGCTTTAAGGAGATATTTTATTTTTAGAGCATTAACTCTTTGGAATAACCTGCCTCAAAACCTCTGCTGCATTTACAGTAGATTCACTTTTAAAAAGAATCTTAAATTGTTTTTAAATTGTTTTTAACACTGTAAAGTAATTTTTTGTTTTTGTTTTACACTGTAATGTAATTTTTGCTATCTTAATTGTTACAGTAGTTTCATTATGCATTGTGTGCTGACTTTTAATAATTTTGTTTTTGCAATAATAATTGTTTTTGTATGTTTTTTTTGTGTGTGGACCCCAGGAAGACTAGCTGGTTGCTATGGCACCAGCTAATGGGGATCCCTAATAAAATAAAATCAAATCAAATCATAGTAGGTAGTATAGACATATTATCATAGTAGGAGTATAGACATTATCATAGTAGGAGTATAGACATATTATCATAGTAGGAGTATAGACATATTAGCATAGTAGGTAGTAGTATAGACATTATCATAGTAGGTAGTATAGACATATTATCATAGTAGGTAGTATGATAGGCAAGATAGATTATAGGAATATTAGCACTAAGTGCATAATAGAAAAAGACAGTATGACGGTTAGTCGTTTTTTCGTTTTTTGTTTCATTTCAGATATTGTTCCCACCTTGGGTGGGAAGGAACCCAGCCTGAGCATGATCAAAATGGCCGCCGTGTGAAACAATGACGCAGCATTGCTACTGGAAACAAACACAACTCATTGCTGAATAGTCAGATATACATTAATAAGTAAACAGTATCAAATGTTGTAATTTTGGAATAAATTGGCTTGCTGCTTGTTAAACTTCCACATTGGCAGCTCTGTTTGAGATTGATTCAAATGACAACTTATTCCGTGCAGGACAAGGTGCATAATGGTGTCATTTGACATAACTGTAGCCTACAGCTACTCTACTCAAGGGTCAAGGGTCAATGGTCAGGGCCATTTCACTTTCAATTCCATCAATGAAAATGATAGATTGTAACACAATTCACACGCTAATGATGAAGCATTCCTTCTAGATAATTTCTTAGTAGATATAGGATATATATCGGTAAGAAACTTTCTATAGCTAAATCATTTCGATTCCTGTTTTGAAGAAAATTCCACCTCCTGAATTGAAAATGATTACAGCGATGTTTTAGAATTTTAGCTTGTCATTGTTCTTCACCAGACACTCGTCACCTTGGTAAATAAATTAATAAATAAATGGTAACCGGTGCTTTTATATAACAGCTTTTATCCGAAATCGCTTTACAATTTTCTCCTCACATTTGACCCATTCACTCACAAAGTCACACACCGATCACGCAAGGTGTCGGCCTGCCCATCGGGAGCAGTTAGCAGTTAAGTGTCTTGCTCAAGGACACTTCCACACGCTCCCCGGGAGGAGCGCGGGAATCAAACCGGGAACCTCCGGATTACCAGACGACCGTCACTGTCACCTTGTGAAGAAAGGTTTCAACGTTTGTCCTTCAGATTTCCTAAAAAGGAACGTTCAAGTCCAACCTTCCTGCTAGCCACGCCCGTGGTTTCGACAAGGAATATTACCGCGTCTGGTGTAGAACAAGGGGGCGACAGTGGCTCAAGGAGGGAGAGCAGTCGTCTGGTACTCCGGAGGTTCCCGGTTCGATTCCCGCTCCTCCCGGGCGGCGTGTC
Source organism: Notolepis coatsorum (assembly GCF_963971535.1). Classification (NCBI taxonomy): domain Eukaryota; kingdom Metazoa; phylum Chordata; class Actinopteri; order Aulopiformes; family Paralepididae; genus Notolepis; species Notolepis coatsorum. Next base: position 535,795 of record NW_028172861.1, on the reverse strand, counting down.
GAAGTGTCCTTGAGCAAGACACTTAACCCCTAATTGCTCCCGATGAGCAGGTTGGCACCTTGCATGGTCGCCTCCGCCGTCGGTGTGTGAATGTGTGAGGAGTGAACGGGTAAAAATGTGAGGAACAAATTGTAAAGCGCTTTGGATAAAAGCTGCTATATATAAAAATTAGGGATGTCCGATATTATCGGCCTACCGATATTATCGGCCGATATCGGCATAAAAATGTGATATCGGAAAATATCGGTATCGGTTTAAAAAATATATATATATATTTTTTTATCTTTTTTTTTTACATTTCTATAACCTTTATTTACCCAGGCAATCAAGTAAGAACAAATTCAGATTTTATTTATTGTCAAAAGTATGCATAATGTCCACAACAAGAGATATGTAATGTTAATTACCTGAAATTATTCCATTTTTTGGGGGGGAAACCCTGCATATATCGGTATCGGTTGATATCGGTTGATATCGGTATCGGAAATTAAGAGTTGGACAATATCGGTATATTGGTATCGGTAAAAAAGCGAATATCGAGCATCCCTAATAAAAATGCAGCCATTTACAAACATCAGACAAAAAAAAAAAAACTCCCAAGTAATCCCTTTGACCTCTGACCCCCCTGCTCTATGCACTCCCACCCCCGGAGTACTCACCGCCTCGGTGATGTCGATCTTGACGATGGCGGTGGTGCTGAAGGAGGGCTGGCCGCGGTCGCGGGCCTGCACCACCACGGACCAGGTGCAGTCGCCCTGCTTGGTGATGTTGTGGACGATGTCCATGGACTTGACGTAGGACTTGAGCACGATCTCGCCCGTGTCGCGGTCGATGTCGAAGATGTTGTCGGGCTCCGTCTTCATGATGGAGTACTCGATCACGTTGTTGGGCTCCTCCGCGTCATCGTCCACCGCCTGCGCGGGGTTAATGGAGTCGAGAGATTCAAGAGATTTATTCGTCACATACATTAAAGACTAGGGATGTCCGATATTATCGGCCGATATTGGCATTCAAATGTGATATCGGAAAATATCGGTATAGTTTTTTTACATTTATTTAACCTTTATTTACCCAGGCAAGCAAGTAAGAACAAATTCTGATTTTATTTATTGTCAAAAGTATGCATAATGTTGTGTTAATTCCACAACAAGAGATATGTAATGTTAATTACCTGAAATGATTCCGTTTTTGGGGGGGGGAGGGGCATATATCGATATCGGGTGATATCGGTTGATATCGGTATCGGAAATTAATCGATATTAATCTGGTAAAAGCTATTTAACCTAAATATTGCAAGCAAAGGTATGTGAATATAGCTTCTGTCTCCTTCAGTCGTGTTCCACAGCGAGCCTCGGTTCAAGTCAACGTGGTACCAGAACATATATGATCTGTTTACTGCAGAGCAGGAGGGACTGGGAGACCTTTAATGACTCATCATTAAACTGCGCCCTGAGAGGGACGTTCGAAGGGCCAAAGTGGAGGGAAGACTGTCGGCTTGTAAACTGTGGATATCAAACAGGGAAGGTAACGACGGTTTTAAACTGTTAAACAGTAATCCAGAACTATTTTATTGCACAAGCACTGTTGCATAATTTTACTCTGTCTATTATAATATAATATTATTCTACTATTTTATGGCACTGCACTATTGCACTATTTTACTCTGTCTATTCTATTTTACTCTTTTTAGTATTGTCTATTTAAAAAAACTGCAATAGAATCAAACCATAAAAAGGTGGCCTATTGTTTGAGGGTATTATCCTGAATTTCATGTAAATTGTTCAGCGCTTTGTCAACTGCGGTTGTTTAAAATGTGCTACAGTATATACATAAAACTGACTTGACTTGACTGTTGGGATGTTAGATCCTAATGTGAAAAACTGTGATTTTATATGTCTGCACAAATTCTATGCCAGTCCTTTTTCTGTTGTGAAGCACTTTGAGCTGCAGTTTCTGTATGAAAGATGCTGTACAAATAAATTGTATTATTATTATCATCATGAATCAAATAAAAATAAAATGTATTTGTAAGGCCCTACAACACACATTAATGTCCCCCATGGGCCGGACACGTCTTCTTTAAACAAGTCAAGAAGAAACACCACAATAAATCAAGAACAAAACAAAAACACCATGAAATCCAAAAAATTTAAAATAAATCAAATAAATGAATGCAACACTCCCAGACAGACCCCACGCGAAGGTAAGGAAACACTAAAACCTAGCAATAGGAAAAAATGCACCACAGGCTGGACCTAAGGAGAGAAACCTTAGAAGGGCCGTTCAAGGGGGGATCTCCCTTCTTAGACGTCGGTGATGATAGTAGTGTTACAGACTAACAGGCGAGACAGTTGGTACATCATCATCACAGAGGAACACACCTGTATTTGCACCGGCACTCCGATGACCATGGTCTTCTCCAGGGAGTTCTCGTTGAACTCGGGCGGGTGGTCGTTCAGGTCCAGCACGGTCACGAACACCTCCGCCAGGCTGTACTTGCCCTCGGTGTCCTCCGCCTTGACGTAGAAGTTGTACTTGGACCGCACCTCCGCGTCCAGGCTCGCCCACGGCTGGGTGTAGATGATCCCGGAGGTGGGCTGAATCAGGAACCTATAAAGGTCGGGGAAAGGCATCGTTGAAATGTTTAATAATAATAATAACTAGACAATTCCACACGGGGGAAATTGTGAAAGTGTGGGTGACGCCTGTGCACCGCCGGCCAAGGGGAGAGGGTCTCTCGCGAGTCTCTATGACAAACGGTTCAAAAGATACACAAAGGGGGCGCGGCCTAAGGATCGGGGGAGTGGTCAACATAGACCAATGAAAGAGGATATCCCTACTGAGTACAATGACACAACCCACAAGTCTCTACGACAAACGGTTCAAAAGATACACAAAGGGGGAGGAGCCAAACTATGGGCGTGGTCAACATAGACCAATGAAAGAGGACATCCCTACTGAGTACAATGACACAACCCGCAAGTCTCTACGACAAATGGTTCAAAAGATACACAAATGGGGAGGAGCCTAACTATGGGCGTGGTCAACATAGACAGATGAAAGAGGAAGTCACTACTGAGTACAATGACACAACCCGCAAGTCTCTACGACAAACGGTTCAAAAGATACACAAAGGGGGCGCGGCCTAAGGATCGGGGGAGTGGTCAACATAGACCAATGAAAGAGGATATCCCTACTGAGTACAATGCCACAACCCACAAGTCTCTACGACAAACGGTTCAAAAGATACAAAAAGGGAGTGTGGCCTAAGGGGGTGTGGTCTAAATATCGGGGGAGTGGTCAACATAGACCAATACAAGAGGATATCCCTACTGAGTACAATGAGACAACCCGCAAGTCTCTACGACAAACGGTTCAAGAGATACACAAAGGGGGTGTGGCCTAAGAGTGTGTGTTTAAGGATTGGGGGAGTGGTCAACATAGACCAATGAAAGAGGACATCCCTACTGAGTACAATGCCACAACCCGCAAGTCTCTACGACAAACGGTTCAAGAGATACACAAAGGGGGTGTGACCTAAGGGGGTGTGGTCTAAGGATCGGGGGAGTGGTCAACATAGACCAATGAAAGAGGACATCCCTACTGAGTACAATGACACAACCCGCAAGTCTCTACGACAAACGGTTCAAGAGATACACAAAGGGTGTGTGGCCTAAGGGGGTGTGGTCTAAGGATCGGGGGAGTGGTCAACATAGACCAATGAAAGAGGATATCCCTACTGAGTACAATGACACAACCCGCAAATCTCTACGACAAACGGTTCAAGAGATACACAAAGGGGGTGTGGCCTAAGGGAGTGTGGTCTAAGGATCGGGGGAGTGGTCAACATCGACCAATAAAAGAGGACATCCCTACTGAGTACAATGACACAACCCGCAAGTCTCTACGACAAACCGTTCAAGAGATACACAAAGGGGGTGTGGCCTAAGGGGGTGTGGTCTAAGGATCGGGGGAGTGGTCAACATAGACCAATGACAGAGGACATCCCTACTGAGTACAATGACACAACCCGCAAGTCTCTACGGCAAACGGTTCAAAAGATACACAGAGGGGCCATCAAGGGTTAACTCCCTGAGAGGTCATTGCCAGGTCAGCAGTACTGAGTTGATTGACAGCTCCCTCTGAGTCATGCACACCTGCTTACCCCTAATTAAACTGATGCAATGACATGCACTCTGGTGCCAATGTATTTCAATGAGGGCTGACGCATCCTTCAGTCTCACGATGATTAAAAGAAAACGATAAGAGATGACGCTTAGTCACTTTAATATGAGCGCTTGAGGACCCAAATGAAGGGTTAAAAGTAGTGCTGTCAAACGATTAAAATATTTAACTCGATTAATCGCAAATTAATCGCATTTTTTTTTTTAATTTTTTTTTATTACCTTAAACAGATCTTTTTCAAGTTCCAAGTTTTAATACTCTTATCAACATGCGAGTCAACAAATGCTTGCTTTATGCAGCCATTTAACACAAAAGGATGACCCTCATGCATTGCAAATTTGCATCAAATTCAAAACAGAGTGATGCACAAAATAACTTAAAAGAAAATAATAATTTAAAACAATGAATAAAGTGTGCATGAAATAATAGGGGAAAGAAAACGTTAGGAACTTGTTACATTCACACACACAAGGGCTGATTAATCACACACCCCCCTCTCTCCCTCACACACACACTCTCCCAGATCTCTTTCTCTTTTGCCCCTTCCTCATCTCTCTCACCCCCCTCTCTCTCTATATCTCACTCACACACACACACACACACACACACACACACACACACACACACACAGAACACACACACACACACTTCAGAAACAAACATAGTATCAATGAGAGCATCAATAATACACCTGAGTGAAGTCTAGTAAAAAAAAAAAAAAAAAATTTTTTTTTTTTTTTTTTTTTAGTTAATCTTGAGTTAAAAAAATTAGTGGCATTAATAGAATCGGGAGTTAACGCGATATTAACGCGATATATTTGACAGCCTTAGTTAAAAGAAAAGAGTCGGGGAGGAAGGGGGTGGGCTACTTGGGAGCAGGGCTGTGTTGTGTGAAGGCAAGTGTGAACAGGTGTGTTTTTAGGTGGGTTTTTACACGCTACTTTATCAAATCAAATCAAATCAAATGTATTTATATAAGCCCGAGATCACATCACATTGCCCCCATGGGCTGCACAGTCAAGAAGAGACATCAACGGACCAAGAACAAAATCTAAAACAAAACCACCATAAAATCCAGATTATGCAACACTCAACAAGATATGGAACGATTAACTAAAACCTATAACATAAACACATATACATACATACATGGTAGCAAGCAATAGTAACTAAGGCACATCAGAACATTTTAAATAAATAGAGCTAAAAACAACAATAAGAAAGCATGGGAAACGAGCATGAACTCAAAGCGTTATGAACTTGAACTTTATGGCCCCCAATTGACAACAGACCAATCAGAAAACAGTTTAAATTCCTAGACTCACCAATGAAATGTCCTGTCCACATATACATCTATGACAGAGGCATTAGCCAGTAAAATAGCTATACAAAACGTAAAAACAAAACTCTAAAATGTATTCACATTGAACTCGAAATTCCCCAAGGGGATCAATAAAGGAATATCTCATCTTATCTTACTCCTCGTTCATCATTAGCCTTTCATTGTCACGTAACCCCGATGAAGGCATGTTGCTGAAACGCGTTTGTTTTAAATGTATGAATAAAGATAAGACTCTAAGATAAAGATCTTTCTGCTTTGATCTTTCTCCAGTGCATGCACCGACCTTGGTGCACAGACGACTCTGCGGACAGATCTTGTCGTCCTCCAATCACAACTGTTGCTTCCCTCTGACAAACCGTTGTGATTGGACGGTCAAGGAAAGAGGGCCGGGCTTGTGAGATACGTCGATGGGATATCAAACGGCTTCAGGAGGACATACAAAACAAATCGTTCGAGGAGGCATAATTCCTTGAAAGGTCATGAGTGGGTTTGTCAATGTGGGTCTGTTGTGTTCTATATAGGTATAGGTGACAAAAGGTAGATCCAAATATGAGGTTGGGGCCTTTAATCCGTTGTTGACTTTACAGCCTGGGAGAACTGTATCCTCAGCTTGGAGCTTAGAGAGTGTGCGTGTTCCTTCCAGGTCATAGAGATACAACCAGTAATCAACCAGTGAACCCTTTACTTTAGAGGTCAGTGGGGCACAAATACTGATTAAGTACTTAGGACCGAATGAGGAACTAAAACAAAACAAACAAACAAACATAGGAACAAATATGTAAATGTAAACCTTTAGAAGGTAAGCAGATAGAAAAATGGAGATTTAAGAGGATAATTGCAACTCGAAACTGGCCCCTGTAAATGTCCGAACACAACCCCCTCCAATGTACAGTAAATTACCAAGTATGGTCTTGTCAATAATCCAATGTACAGTTTTGTTTGTACAGTTATACAGTGTCCCCCACCCACCCCTCCTACCCAACCTCCCCCCCCACTCCTACCCAACCCCCCCCCCCCCCCCCCACCCAACCACCTCCAATGTACAGTCCCCCCCCACCCCCACCTACCCAATCCAATGTACAGTTTCTACGTCAAATGTATATACTCTTTTTTCTGGACTCTTTTGTATCACAAACAGTACTGTAATTGCAAATCTGGTATGTCATAAATGTATAGATGTAGCAGTACTGTCTATCTGTATGTCATGTATGTCATATATGTTACGATGAATTGAAAATGGGGGACCCTGATGTAAACAAGACGAAAGTCTTTCTCTGGTCTGCATCCCCTTAACAATTGTATGTATTGAGCTGTACTGTACTGTACCTATTCTGCAATCTGTTAATAAAGTTTTCAATCAATCAATCAATCAATTCTTTACTGACTGTGTCCTTGGGAAACAGATAGAAGTCATTCTGTAAGGATTTGAGACAGACATCAGGTTTTGAGACATTACTACATAACATACCGATGCAGTTTTGTTCATTACTTCCTAAGTACTTAATCATTATCATCGCGTCCCCTGTGAGATACAGTGCCACCTCTTAAGCCCGACGGGGTCGGTACCGGTCCCAAAATTACATCACGTCATAAATCAATCTGTCTAGACTGTATGGCATAATGTTGCGTTTTTTCTCCTCTCAAATGTATCCAAGAGTAAACATCCTAACCATGTCACAACAACAGTCATAGTGTATATTTTCAGCAATACGTTTGTTTACCAATAGGTTACGGTGTTAGGTAACACTTTATAATAACACTCAGTTTATAAGACATTTATAAGGTATTTGTAGATAATGAACTAATCATGAACAAATCATTCATATGCATTCGTAAATTATTATTAAATCATTTATAACTATATTTGTATAACATTTACAAATTAGTTCTACATTATTTATAACTCATTATCAACATTGTTTTTACTTGATTTGTTCATCATTAAATAATGTTGTTTAATTAATGTGTAGTAACACATTGTAGATGCTTTGAAAAATGGATATGAAAAAACTACTATACTGTACCTCCATTTATTTGTTCATGTTCAACAAATGATTTGTTAAGACATTCATAAAACATCTATAAATCATTTGCAGATGCTATTGTGTGCCCTAATCTAGTGAAGCAACAAATGTCTAATAGTTTATTTGTGGACTTTTATGAATACACATGATGCAATTACCAGACTTGTCTTTTCATGTTTAACAAATGATTTGTTAAGACATTCATAAAACATTTATAAATCATTTGCAGATGCTATTGTGTGCTCTAATCTGAAGTGAAGCCTATATTCATCATTAACCCGTATGTGGTGTTAGGGTCTCCAGCGACCCGTTTCAAGGTTATAATATGTAATAACTACCATGTAGTTGATTTTATTAGAACAAGGCTTTATGATATCCTCCACAACACATATATAAGCACAGCTAAACTATGTTTCACCATTTTGAAAATTATGAAGGTATCTGCAGAAAAAAAGGTATGACTGTGGTGTTAGACCCGGCAAGGTAAAACTATACTATAAAAATACTAAATATAAATAAATAAATAAAATAATAATAAATATACTAAACTTTTTTTCAGAAGTTATATTCTAATATTGTTCTATTATAGTCAGAAAACATTATTATCTATGGGTTTCACATTTAGTATAATTATGATTGAACAACCTCATTTTCATCTTAAAAATAAGCGACATGATGATCGGGGGCCATAAAATCAAATTACAATGGGATTATATGGTTATGAATGCATATAATGTTAGTTAGGATGTATTAACTATATTGAGTGATACTCCTTTCTTTTTAGTGGTCAGGACTGAGTTAGACCCCGGGTCAACATTGACCCGCTAACAACATATAGTGTAACATGGGGGGCACTAGGACCCAGGAGTACCCTGACCAGGTATTGCCAGAGTATGTAGAGGCAGTATCACGCGAGTGAGACTTGACTTCACGTGTGTTGCCAATGCCATCTGTTGAATGGAAGCACGATACATTAGCAGAGCCAAGTTATTCGTGCTGCCCCACGCTTTTAAGGTATGAGCAGGCTAAACACCTTTTTTGTTGTATTTTATATGTATTCTGTATTTTTGCATGTCAACTAATAAAGAAACTTGAACTTGGTGGGTGTACAAAATCCGTCCAGCGGTTCTCGAGTTACATGCCGGTATTTTAGGCTTGTGCAAAGTACATGGTATTGCGCAAAATACCACTCCCGACTCAGGCTGCAGTAGTTCCGTCAATCTAGATCCGATCTCGAAAATGATTTTGGATCGTTGTAGCCAATGAGTGTGGCTTCCAATGATACCCCATGTGGGGATGTGTGAATCAGGGATCTAGGTGAACAACTAAATTTTTCAACATGAAGCCAAATGAATTGAAGTCTATGAGAAAACTGAGGTTTTTCTTTGTACACAGTTTACCAAAATCACTCCTAATCACTCATTTCTGAATGGATCTTTATGAAATTTGGATATGTACTACATACAGCTTCAGGGTATGGCTCCGTCTGGATTTGTAAGCCATACCACCTTCTGGAGAAATACTCCCTCTGGACTACTATCTACTACAGAAAAACTTGAGTAACAAGTTTTTCTACAACTCAAGTTCAGACATGTTACTCTATTACGTTAGCACTAAAAGTGAATATTTTTTTCCGAATGTCATCTTTCAAAAGAGACCAGGCTCATGCATGTGCTATAAGTATAAAGTATGTTGTTTTGGTTTGCAAAAAAAGTATGCAGTCCTCAAAAACGAAAACTAAAATGGCAAATTTTGGGGGCGCTTGCTAAGAGGTTAAGTGTAAATACCATAAAAATACAGTAAATTACCTTTTATCAAAATATTAACCATTAAATAAAGGTTGTAATCTGTAAATGTATTTGATTTGACTGTATTTGGAAACCATTGATGCCAGACATTTACCGTTTTCTTGCAGCTTTTTTTCTTACAGTGATGGCACCATTAATAGTGTTTCAGTGGCTGACTTGCCTACTGCCCTGCTGTGGTCTCTGTCACATGAGGTAATTGTGAGGTCTATTTCCTCTTCCAATAAAATGCCACCAGTCTATTTCCTCGGCCAATCCCATTAGAGGATTAGTAAGAAAAACTCAGAGGAGCCGCGGCTAAAGACCAGTGGGCTACGATACGTTTACAGTGAAGCACAGTGGTGTGCTGGAGGTACAGTAGGTAGGTTAGTAGTGGGTTTACTTACAGGTCAATCTCCATAATATATTACATTAGATTCAAATGTATTGTCATTATGCAGCACAAGTACAGTACAACGAAAATAAGTTTTGCATCCAACCAGAGTGCAAATGTAACAATAAAGTGCAATAGTAATATACAATGTACATGTGATTAAACTGGGTATGAAATATATAAATTAGTACTAATGAGTAATAGTGCTAATCAGATGTATGTACAGAGTTGTAGTAATATGTACAGTGATACAGGTATAAAGACACTCTGGTAGTAAGTCACTGGCCAGCAGTGTAACTATAGTTAGAGTGAATACTGTGAATATATTTTTCAGTTAGTTAGATAGTAAATTATATTGACCTATTTGTTTACACTGCTTGTGTTGTTTTTACTACCTGTACCCCCCCCCCCTTCCCCCATGCTGCTATGATGCCTGAATTTCCCCAAGGGGAGCAATAAAGGAATATCTTATCTTATCTTAAGGGATATACAGGTAATAGTATCTAGTCTACAGATATGTAAAAAGGATTATATACAGTATATACAGCATTATTATACATGATATCATGCAGAGTTATATGGGTATATGCAGGTGTATACGTAGGTATATATAAGGATTCTATGGAGGTATATTCAGACAGATATGTATAAATTTTACCCAGGGACAGAGCACATTAATCAACATCTTCAGTTTCCACATCAATGTAAATGTGCCAGAATTAGCGAATGAGCTAGTTTTCATCTGTATGATATGGATATATATATATGCGGTAAATATAAATATATAAATGTATATAGTATATACAGCACTACTGTACATGCTATCATACAGAGTTATATGGCTAGACCAGTGGTTCCCAAAGTCGGGGTCGCGACCCAAAGATGGGCCGCGAGATGATTTAAAAAAAAAAAGAAAAAAAAAAAATATTGTCAGGCCACTGAACTTAGAAGCAGGCCAGGACAGTGTTTCTAGTTGTATTCTAAAATTCTATTTTATTCTATTCTAAAATGTGACTATATGGTTTTATATTAACTTAATAAATAAACAAAAACGAAAAATCTACTTATTTCAACGAACATTTCAAACTAAATAACAGACTATGCACATAAAACGCTGAAAACAACCGAAGCAACAATAGTATTTTAATGAGGCTATTATTATTATCATTATTATTTTGCAACAAGTTAGCCCTCTCATAAATAGCACATATAAATGAATAACTAACTTGAACTAACTTAATAGGATTGAAGTGATATTTGGCTTAAAAAATCGGTCGCCTGGCAAAAAAAAAAAAAAAAGCCTGACGATGTGCATTGGGCCGCGGCTCTCTGACGCCTTATTTTCTGGGTCCCGGCCTGAAAAGTTTGGGAACCCCTGGGCTAGACTGTAGTATGAGGTAGGTATAGTTATGATTACTTTTGGTCAGGCCCGGACGTGTGTAGTCTTTTACCAACAAACTTGCAGTTCCGCGTTCGGGTTCTGCGATCTGATTGGCCACTGACATACGCTCTCTCTACGCCCAAACAGCGCGTTACGCTAGTTCTGCCTCTAACACCGCCGGGGCTGCGATGGGAACAGCTAGGGTGGTCGTCAAGCTGGACCGCGTACTCAAATGAGTACACTGCCGTGAAAAGCTGCCCTTGAAACAGCAGCGATACAGCTCTTCCTTGAGCTGAAGTGATGACCCGAAAATTACTCAAGTCCAAATTCAGCCCTGATCATTTATATTTTTAGATTAAAAATCTTTCAAAATCAGTGTTGTTGCTAATCATTGACACCTGCTAGCCTGTAATAATGACCCCCAGAAAAATCTACTTTGCATTTGATATATTGAAAGTATTTCACTGTTTGTGTGTTTTTTCTTTTTTTTTTTTACAATAGTTTGTGATGCCATCACACACACTGGCATTTAAAGGGTAACAATTCAAAAATTCCTGGACCAGAATGCAGGAGATTAAGTCTTTGTAACAAGAAATGTCCTGGTGGGGGGACCCCCAGACCCCCCGCTTAAAAAGTGGCCTGACTGGGGCTATATTTCGCACTATATTTCCCAGCCTGAATTATTTCCCCAGTCCGGCCCTGCTTTTGGCATGAGAGTAGTGAAGGCAAAGTCTCACTGGTTTCACTGGTGAGCGAAAGAGTGAGTGAGCCTCTTTTCCCCGGAAATAATACAATCTCTCTAACCCAGCTAATGCTCTGGAAGGCTGAGGTGAATGTATGAAAAAGCAACCAGTTCAAACATGAAAAGAGAATCACTGGGATTTGCTGTCAAATTTAGATTGGATTAGATTAAGGTATATGTTTTGGCTTCTTTGTTCTTCAAGCTGAAGATAGCATCTCTGTCCGCAATGAACTCTTTGGCATCTAGGATGAACTGGGGCTCCATGGCCTCAGAGTGAACTCTAGAACTATCACACAGGTCAACATCTCTTTTACCTTCTTTCAATTTACATTCTAGTATATTGTCGTGTTCAGTGTGGCCATAGAAGAAACATATTATGAGGATTGTCTTTTAGGAAGATTGCTTTCATCGATAGAGCGACAGTAAGTACAGTCAAGCGTCAATTCTAGTGCATTTAAAGGTGCTGTAAGTGGTATTTCCTAAGTGTTAAATAGCTCTACATTCAGCCATATCAGCCATATAGAGTGTCTGGTCAGTAACATGGGTCTGACAGCCATCACTGATACAGAGTGTCTGGTCAGTAACATGGGTCTGACAGCCATCACTGATACAGAGTGTCTGGTCAGTAACATGGGTCTGACAGCCATCACTGATATAGAGTGTCTGGTCAGTAACATGGGTCTGACAGCCATCACTGATACAGAGTGTCTGGTCAGTAACATGGGTCTGACAGCCATCACTGATACAGAGTGTCTGGTCAGTAACATGGGTCTGACAGCCATCACTGATACAGAGTGTCTGATCAGTAACATGGGTCTGACAGCCATCACTGATATAGAGTGTCTGGTCAGTAACATGGGTCTGACAGCCATCACTGATACAGAGTGTCTGGTCAGTAACATGGGTCTGACAGCCATCACTGATATAGAGTGTCTGGTCAGTAACATGGGTCTGACAGCCATCACTGATATAGAGTGTCTGGTCAGTAACATGGGTCTGACAGTCATCACTGATACAGAGTGTCTGGTCAGTAACATGGGTCTGACAGCCATCACTGATACAGAGTGTCTGGTCAGTAACATGGGTCTGACAGCCATCACTGATACAGAGTGTCTGGTCAGTAACATGGGTCTGACAGCCATCACTGATACAGAGTGTCTGGTCAGTAACATGGGTCTGACAGCCATCACTGATATAGAGTGTCTGGTCAGTAACATGGGTCTGACAGCCATCACTGATATATAGAGTGTCTGGTCAGTAACATGGGTCTGACAGCCATCACTGATACAGAGTGTCTGGTCAGTAACATGGGTCTGACAGCCATCACTGATATAGAGCGTCTGGTCAGTAACATGGGTCTGACTTATTTGCTCTGATTTGCTTAACCCTTTCACTACCACACTACAGACGGTTAACCCTTTCACTACCACACTACAGAAGGTTAACCTTTCACTACCACACTACAGACGGTTAACCCTTTCACTACCACACTACAGAAGGTTAACCTTTCACTACCACACTACAGAAGGTTAACCTCTTCACTACCACACTACAGAAGGTTAACCTTTCACTACCACACTACAGAAGGTTAACCTTTCACTACCACACTACAGAAGGTTAACCTTTCACTACCACACTACAGAAGGTTAACCTTTCACTACCACACTACAGAAGGTTAAAAGCCTTTCACTACCACACTACAGACGGTTAACCCTTTCACTACCACACTACAGAAGGTTAACCTTTCACTACCACACTACAGAAAGTTAACCTTTCACTACCACACTACAGAAGGTTAACCCTTTCACTACCACACTACAGAAGGTTAACCTTTTACTACCACACTACAGACGGTTAACCATCTGTAGTGTGGTAGTGAAAGGGTTAAAACTAGTTTTTATTTCTTTGTCAGACACAGAGTACATAGCATGTAGTGGCTGAGGATGTTTTAGGCAGCTCGTGTGAAAGGCATAGCATTATCTCCTTGTTGATATTAGTCAGCACTTCAGCCACTAATAATGTTGCATAAGCGATTGTGTTTTTATTTATTTTTTTGTCTGGGCTTTATTCCGGTCTGCTGGGGCCAGCTGGTTCCCCCCACCAGCTCTGTGAATCCACACTCACATAATCATATCACATAATCATATCACATAATCACCACATGTGGACCCGTCGATTCACACTGCGGGCCATTTTGCTCTTATGTCACGCTCAGCCTCAGGTTGGGATTCCTTTCCACCGCCGGTTCGATCCCCGGATCCCTGGTATTACAGCTACAACGCCCACCATCCTGCCGACATCTTCTACCTAATTTTTGTGTTTAGTTCTTTTTGCATTTTGTAAACAAAAATAATTCGTTTTGTATATTGTTGTTTGGTCTTTAATTATTAATTTTTTTAATTTTTTTTTTACTCTATGGCGCACAATTTCAGGTGGGTCGTACAGAACCAAGCATTTCACTATAAATGTGGTAAAAAAAAAAAAAAAGCTTGAAGCTTGAAACTTAAACTTGAAACTTGAGCAAGGCACTGAACCCCATAAACTGCTCCAGGGGGTGCTGCACTGCAGGTGACCCTGCCCTCTGACCTCTGACCTCTCTGATGAAAAGCATATGTGATGGAATGTGTGTCACTAGGAGGGATATGAGGACTGTGTGTCACTAGGAGGGATATGAGGACTGTGTGTAACTAGGAGGGATATGAGGACTGTGTGTAACTAGGAGGGATATGAGGACTGTGTGTCACTAGGAGGGATATGAGGACTGTGTGTAACTAGGAGGGATATGAGGACTGTGTGTAACTAGGAGGGATATGAGGACTGTGTGTAACTAGGAGGGATATGAGGACTGTGTGTGTGTAACTAGGAGGGATATGAGGACTGTGTGTAACTAGGAGAGATATGAGGACTGTGTGTAACTAGGAGGGATATGAGGACTGTGTGTAACTAGGAGGGATATGAGGACTGTGTGTAACTAGGAGGGATATGAGGACTGTATGTAACTAGGAGGGATATGAGGACTGTGTGTAACTAGGAGGGATATGAGGACTGTGTGTAACTAGGAGAGATATGAGGACTGTGTGTAACTAGGAGGGATATGAGGACCGTGTGTAACTAGGAGGGATATGAGGACTGTGTGTCACTAGGAGGGATGTGAGGACTGTGTGTAACTAGGAGGGATATGAGGACTGTATGTAACTAGGAGGGATATGAGGACTGTGTGTAACTAGGAGGGATGTGAGGACTGTGTGTAACTAGGAGGGATATGAGGACTGTATGTAACTAGGAGGGATATGAGGACTGTGTGTAACTAGGAGGGATATGAGGACTGTGTGTAACTAGGAGGGATGTGAGGACTGTGTGTAACTAGGAGGGATATGAGGACTGTGTGTAACTAGGAGGGATATGAGGACTGTGTGTCACTAGGAGGGATATGAGGACTGTGTGTAACTAGGAGGGATATGAGGACTGTGTGTAACTAGGAGGGATGTGAGGACTGTGTGTAACTAGGAGGGATATGAGGACTGTGTGTAACTAGGAGGGATATGAGGACTGTGTGTAACTAGGAGGGATATGAGGACTGTGTGTAACTAGGAGGGATGTGAGGACTGTGTGTAACTAGGAGGGATATGAGGACTGTGTGTAACTAGGAGGGATATGAGGACTGTGTGTCACTAGGAGGGATATGAGGACTGTGTGTAACTAGGAGGGATATGAGGACTGTGTGTAACTAGGAGGGATATGAGGACTGTGTGTAACTAGGAGGGATATGAGGACTGTGTGTAACTAGGAGGGATAGGCTCCTTGTGTACGTTGCCAATAAAACAACCTTCTTCACCCCGTTCAGAACCATAAGTGCCACAGATCTCCGTGATACGGTTCCTGACGGAGCGCGTGCAGAAAGAGGGAGAGAGAGAGGGACGCTGTACTCACAGATCAGCCCCCGAGCCGTAGATAGAGTACTTGACCTCCCCCCAGAGCCCTGAGTCTGGATCTGTTGCCTGTGGACAAAAGAAAGGAAAATAATGTTAGTAGTTCGGACTGGATACCTGCTGCAGGCTGCAGATCATCAGGACCGTGCGTCTAGCTAGGCATTCTGGGAGTCGGAGGCTTCACCGTACTGCTGTTTAAAAGAGGACTACAAACGCACCTCTTCACAAAAGCCTTCTCTTAGTTTTAACCTTTTTATCTTATACATGCCTTGTGTGTGTTTTATCCCTTTTTTCTATGGTTTTTATGCCTTGTTTTTTTTAATTGCCTATGTTTTTAAAGTCTATGTTTTTACCCTGTATAGCACCCTGAGATTTGGTTTCCAAATGTAGAGTGCACTATAAATTGAATGTATTATTATTATTATTATTATTATTATTATTATTCACATTTAGTCACATGACCCTCGCTGTCCCCCCCCCCCCCCCCCCCCCCCGCCAGGACAAGGTCACATGACCCTCTGATGAGTTATATTCATTAAAGAAAGTTGATTTAATTGATTTAGTTGGGCTGGGGCTTCTCCCTGTGCTGGGGCTGGAAAGTTGTTAAAAAAAAAAAAAAATGACTAATTTAATCAGATGAATCACTTTATTCAAATTGAGGATTTAGTTTGAGGATATTTATAAATAAAAAATATATATAAATAAAAAATATATATATATATTTGGTAGGGATGCTCGATATTGGCTTTTTTACCGATACCGATATTCCGATATTGTCCAACTCTTAATTTCCGATACCGATATCAACCGATATCAACCGATACCGATATATGCAGGGTTTCCCACTACAAAAAACGGAATAATTTCAGGTAACTAATAATTTCACTGGATATATATATAACAAATATTGTTATTGTTTATTTTATTTTTTTAACCGATACCGATATTTTCCGATATCACATTTTACTGCCGATATCGGCCGATAATATCGGACATCCCTAATATATATATATTTGGTGTATCTGCAGCCAGGGCCGCTCACCGTCACAGACACCACGTTGGAGCCCCCGGGCGAGTTCTCTGGGATCCGGGCGATGTAGTACTCCGAGGAGAAGCGGGGCGCGTTGTCGTTGGTGTCCAGCAGGTGGATGACGATGTCCGCCGTGGCGCTGAACCGCTCGGGGGTGTCCACCTCCACCGCCAGCAGCTGAGGGAGGGACGTGCAGCACAGAATGTTAACCCTCGAGTCACCCTTCAAAAAACCCACTACCGGTCTCCCTAGTGACCGAAACGGCGATCTCGGTAAAAACATCTCTTTTTCATGTATTGTTCCAATTTTCTTTCATGAATATCATTATTTTTTTTTTTAAACTTTGACCAGTCAGCTGGTTCTTTTTAGCGTTTATCGCTTTTTCTTCGCATTCATACTTGGTCAAGTTCGACCGACAGAAGCAGGCTGAAAGGGTTCAGATGGGGGGGAAGACACTCTGGGAAAGGCACGGCTGCCGTCCGGGATTCGAACGCGCTCAGCCCCAGATCCGCGCGAGCGCGGTTGTCCACGGCGCTGAAATAGCACTCGCGGTACGTGGTGAGCTACTGGAGCTCCCCCATGAATATCATTATTAACTTCAGTCCTCACCATACATATAGAATATTTATTCATTTTCAGGATTTTAACAATTTTTTTAATTAGGGTTAGGGTTGGGGTTAGGTTTAGGAGGTTAGGGTTAGGATGTTAGGGTTAGGGTTACCCTAGGGTTAGTGGTTACCCTAGGGTTAGTGGTTACTCTAACTCTAACCCTAACCTGTCCAGTTCTGCGACTAGGGTGAAAGGTGTGACACTTGTTGTTCACGCGCTTAATAGTGATTGTTTTTAAAAAACAAACATGGATTATTGTAATGTGAGTCCAAGATGTGATACTGAGCTACTTTTCTGGCATATACATAAAATCTAGCCAACACTATCCACAAACACACGTAAAAAAAAAGGGCTTTTTGACCAGAACTGCGACAAGGGTGACTGGAGGGTTAAAGCAAAACATGTAAATTTAAAGGAACACGCCAACTTTTTGGGAAATTCGCTTATTTGCCATCTACCCTGGAGTTAGACGAGCAGACGCATACCCTTTTATTCTCTGTGCATGCATTAGGCTTAGGGAACAGCCGCCCCGTTAGCCTAGCTTAGCGTCAGTCACTGGAAGTAGGTGTGCCAGTGTAGCCTAGTTCCCAACAGTCACCCCAACAATACACAAAACTCCAAAACCTTCCTGTAAACACGTTGTGTGACCTGTGTGTATTTACCACGTGGAGCACTTTGTTACAATACTTATACTTACATTACAATAAAGTTGACTTTGACTTTGACTTTGATCAACATTTGTTTCCACTATAAAAGCCAGTGAAGACACCAGCGGCCCCCACGGACCCACCTTGTAGGTGAGGAACTGGTACTTCTCGTAGTCCATGGCGGCAGAGTCCTCCACCAGGATGGTGACCTGGGCCTCGTTCAGTACCGTCTGGGGCACCACCCTCAGGATGTGTCCCGGGCCGAGCAGCCTCAGGGTGAACTTGGCGTTGGCTCCCTGCCGGGGGGGGAGGAGCGGAGCACACGCATTATTAGCCACTGTGGCAACAACCCCCAATGGCTGGGGGGGCGCTGCCCATATTTGGGCGTCCGCTTCCAGACGCACCTGTCGCTAGAAGGCCATCAAGTTTTAAGTTTCATTCAATCATTCATCAATCATCATTCATTCAATCATTTTAAGTTTAAAAAGATGTTTAAAAACAGGGTTCTAGAATCTTATAGTAAAATTTAACCTACAATCTTTTTTTCTACCATGAAACTCTGGTATTGTAGATGAATTTTAGATTTTTCCTACGTTGGCTTATGTTCTTTTCAGGAACGTTTTTTTTGTTTGTTTGTTGATTGTTGATTTTTGTTTGTTTGTTTGTTTGTTTTATCTTGCAAACTTTTACTTTTTTTTTCTTCTTTTCTGGATAGTTTTTTGTTGATTTTTGATTGTTGATTTATTTTGTTTGTTTGTTTGTTATATTTTGAAAACTAACTTTTTTGAATTTGTTTTTTTGAATTAGGGGTATAGGTTGCTCTATAAGCCTTCGGCTTCAAACCTATCCTTTTCGTTTGTTTATTTGTGAAAATGTTCGAAAAATTATTTGTTTGTTTATTTATTTGTAAACATTCAAAATAAAATAATTCATTCATAATTCATTCATTCATTCATTCATTCATCAAGACCAACTAGCAAATCGTGTTGAGGAGGGGGAACTTACAGTAATGGGGCCCCAAGAGCCCACTCTCACTCTCTCGTATCGGGGGCAGGGAGACAGACCAAGAGCCCACTCTCACTCTCTCGTATCGGGGGCAGGGAGACAGACCAAGAGCCCACTCTCACTCTCTCGTATCGGGGGCAGGGAGACAGACCAAGAGCCCACTCTCACTCTCTCGTATCGGGGGCAGGGAGACAGACCAAGAGCACCCTCTCACTCTCTCGTATCGGGGGCAGGGAGACAGACCAAGAGCCCACTCTCACTCTCTCGTATCGGGGGCAGGGAGACAGACCAAGAGCCCACTCTCACTCTCTCGTATCGGGGGCAGGGAGACAGACCAAGAGCCCACTCTCACTCTCTCGTATCGGGGGCAGGGAGACAGACCAAGAGCACCCTCTCACTCTCTCGTATCGGGGGCAGGGAGACAGACCAAGAGCCCACTCTCACTCTCTCGTATCGGGGGCAGGGAGACAGACCAAGAGCACCCTCTCACTCTCTCGTATCGGGGGCAGGGAGACAGACCAAGAGCCCACTCTCACTCTCTCGTATCGGGGGCAGGGAGACAGACCAAGAGCCCACTCTCACTCTCTCGTATCGGGGGCAGGGAGACAGACCAAGAGCCCACTCTCACTCTCTCGTATCGGGGGCAGGGAGACAGACCAAGAGCACCCTCTCACTCTCTCGTATCGGGGGCAGGGAGACAGACCAAGAGCACCCTCTCACTCTCTCGTATCGGGGGCAGGGAGACAGACCAAGAGCACCCTCTCACTCTCTCGTATCGGGGGCAGGGAGACAGACCAAGAGCCCACTCTCACTCTCTCGTATCGGGGCAGGGAGACAGACCAAGAGCCCACTCTCACTCTCTCGTATCGGGGGCAGGGAGACAGACCAAGAGCCCACTCTCACTCTCTCGTATCGGGGGCAGGGAGACAGACCAAGAGCCCACTCTCACTCTCTCGTATCGGGGCAGGGAGACAGACCAAGAGCCCACTCTCACTCTCTCGTATCGGGGGCAGGGAGACAGACCAAGAGCCCACTCTCACTCTCTCGTATCGGGGGCAGGGAGACAGACCAAGAGCCCACTCTCACTCTCTCGTATCGGGGGCAGGGAGACAGACCAAGAGCCCACTCTCACTCTCTCGTATCGGGGGCAGGGAGACAGACCAAGAGCCCACTCTCACTCTCTCGTATCGGGGGCAGGGAGACAGACCAAGAGCCCACTCTCACTCTCTCGTATCGGGGGCAGGGAGACAGACCAAGAGCCCACTCTCACTCTCTCGTATCGGGGGCAGGGAGACAGACCAAGAGCCCACTCTCACTCTCTCGTATCGGGGGCAGGGAGACAGACCAAGAGCACCCTCTCACTCTCTCGTATCGGGGGCAGGGAGACAGACCAAGAGCCCACTCTCACTCTCTCGTATCGGGGGCAGGGAGACAGACCAAGAGCGGAGAAGCCGCCCGGCAGACAGTGTTATTAGAAGTCAGAGAGAGAGAGTGAGGAGAAGAGTGCATTTTTTTTTTTTTGTATCAATTTTTTCTCCCATTTTTCTATTTTTCTCCCATCCCAATTTCGTATCATCCAATTCAACCCTCCCCTGTCACAAACGCTGTTTCTTGCCTCCCACAAGCCGGCTGCAATGTGGACTAAGTCATACATAGCACAAGTCCCCTCCGATACTCGAGGTAACAGCAGTCGCATCTTTCCACCTGCGCGGCGCGATCTTTCAGCGTCAGGGGTCTGCGCTTTGGAGGGGCCCCGCCCCCGTCGCTTCCTGATTCTACTGCGCAGGCGCACCAACCGACCTGTAGGAGTCGCTGTCCACAACGCCCGATCCCCACCCATCAGTTTCCCACCCCCTAATACGGCCAATGTGTATCAGTGCGGACGACCAGCTAAACTGAAAGCAATGTGGAGCGCTGGGATCGAACAGGCGAACCCAGCGTCTCCAGTATTCGTGGTGAGCGCCTTGCCCACTGCACCACGTAGCCGCCCACGTTTGTTTGTTTTATTAGAGAATAAAGAAAAGTATTATTTCAGGAAACACTACCGTCTGTTTGTTGTTTATTCTGCCACCCCTACACCTGGAATTGCCACGAACACGTAGTTCCTTTATTCATACCGGAGAGAGAAAAGGCCTGACGCGCCTCTCACGCCGTTTTTACTGAGATTGTCTCACTGCGAAACACAGACTAATCCACGTATAATCCTTTTGTTCTATTTATAATGATACATAACATAATCATATTTCTAATACTTCTGATCAAATGTTGCACAAATAAACCCTGTGATATTCAATCAATGTAAAAGCATGGCGTTGTTGTTGTTGTTGTTGTTGTTGTTGTTGTTGTTGTTGTTGACGGCGGCTCAGAGACGATGAATCACGGATGGATATCAAAGCGACAAAAATCAACGGTCCCTTTATCTGTCGCGGGGGAAATACTATTGGTAATGGAACGCGATACAGTACAACAGAGGAGACACAGCCTGGTTTAACCCTTTCACTACCACACTACAGAAGGTTAACCTTTTCACTACCACACTACATATGGTTAACCTTTTCACTACCACACTACAGAAGGTTAACCTTTCACCACCACACTACAGAAGGTTAACCTTTCACTACCACACTACAGAAGGTTAACCTTTTCACTACCACACTACAGAAGGTTAACCTTTCACTACCACACTACAGAAGGTCAACCCTTTCACTACCACACTACAGACGGTTAACCCTTTCACTACCACACTACAGAAGGTTAACCTTTCACTACCACACTACAGACAGTTAACCATTTCACTACCACACTACAGAAGGTTAACCTTTCACTACCACACTACAGAAGGTTAACCTTTTCACTACCACACTACAGAAGGTTAACCTTTCACTACCACATTACAGAAGGTTAACCCTTCACTACCACACTACAGCTGGTTAACCCTTTCACTACCACACTACAGCATGTTAACCCTTTCACTACCACACTACAGACGGTTAACCCTTTCACTACCACACTACAGAAGGTTAATCCTTTCACTACCACACTACATACGGTTAACCCTTTCACTACCACACTACATACGGTTAACCCTTTCACTACCACACTACAGATGGTTAACCCTTTCACTACCACACTACAGCATGTTAACCCTTTCACTACCACACTACAGACAGTTAACCCTTTCACTACCACACTACAGAAGGTTAACCCTTTCACTACCACACTACAGCATGTTAACCCTTTCACTACCACACTACAGACAGTTAACCCTTTCACTACCACACTACAGAAGGTTAACCCTTTCACTACCACACTACAGACGGTTAACCCTTTCACTACCACACTACATACGGTTAACCCTTTCACTACCACACTACAGATGGTTAACCCTTTCACTACCACACCACAGATGGTTAACCCTTTCACTACCACAGTACAGCAGGTTAACCTTTCACTACCACACTACATAATGTTAACCCTTTCACTACCACACTACAGAAGGTTAACCTTTCACTACCACACTACAGAAGGTTAACCCTTTCACTACCACACTACAGAATGTTAACCTTTCACTACCACACTACAGACGGTTAACCCTTTCACTACCACACTACAGACGGTTAACCCTTTCACTACCACACTACAGACGGTTAACCGGCTGTAGTGTAGTAGTGAAAGGGTTAACCTTCTGTAGTGTGGTAGTGAAAGGGTTAATAACAGGTTACATTAGAACGCGATACAGTACGACAGAGGAGACATGGTTTAATAACAGGTTACATCAGAGGTTACGTTTAGCAGCCATTTGGACGGTGGTTATGTTTTTATTTGGGCTGGCTCGCTCGCGTATTGTATTTATGTAATATCATAAAAGGCATTATTGTCATAATGGCAGAGGGTTTAACGTCACTTCCCAGACGGTAAGCCAGGCACTCAGCCGGCTCTTCCTGAGGACATTAGTATGATGTGGGGGACGTTGAATAACTCTCAGTACACAACGACACCATCTGCTCAGAACGGTACTATTGCATAGTTTGAATAACGTTTACATAATGACAGTCACTATTGCATGTAGACATTAAGTCTATAGGAATTCTGTGTCAGAACAATACAAAAATACTGCACCTAGGCTGAGTCATTGTGTCAGAATAATAATACAAGATACTTCACTTGATCAGAGTCATTGTGTCAGAATAATAATAATGATAATAATGAGTGCAGACGTATAAAATCACAGTTTTTCACATTAGGATCTAACATCCCAACAGGCCACCTTGTTGTTTATCGTTTGATTCAGTTTTAAATAGACAATAATAAAAAGAGTAAGATAAAATAGACAGAGTAAAATAGTGCAATAGTGCAGTGCAATAAAATAGTAAAATAGAATAGATTAAAAAAAAAAAAAATGTACAGTGCAACAAAAGTAATAATAATAAACGATGCGTCACCTGGTCCGAGTCGTTGACGGTTATCTTCAGGCCCCTCAGGATCTCGCCCTCCGGCGGGTGCTCGTACATGGTGAGCTGGAACATGTTCTGGGGGCCCTTCTCCCCGTAGAACGTGGGGGGGTTGTTGTTCAGGTCCACCACCCGGATGATCACAGAGGTCACGCCGTAGTCCTCCGTGAGGTCGCCGTCGGGGCCCACCTCCGAGGCCTGCACGGCACAGAAACATGGCGGGTTGTTTTTAGTAATACTGTGCACGAGCATTACACTAGAGGTTCCAGTAATACTGTGCACGAGCATTACACTAGAGCAGTGGTTCTCAACTGGTCTCGCCTCGGGACCCAACATTTTCCTTAGTCATTAAGTCGCGACCCAAATTTTGGAACCACTATGATTTATTTCAATTTTTCTTTTTTGCAGTAATACACAATCTTTCATGCACTGTTAAAAACGTGAAATAAACAAAAAAAAAAGTGCAACAAAAGTGCAACTAGGGCTAAAAACCCAATGAAATAAAATAACAATAATAATAAATAATATATTCTTCTTAGCAGACTTCTTAGCTTAACATCCCAGGGAACTAATGGGATAACTGGGGATGTTGTTTGCTCCTGACAAGAGTCTGGTAGACAAAGCAACTCTGAGGTCATGCTCAATGTCCAATCTGTTCCTCTGCTTTGTCTTCAGCTGGACCAGAGCTGAGAAGCCACTTTCACAAAGATAGGTCGTGCAAAAAAAAAAAGCAGTACTTTTTTTTTTCTTTCTCACACATCCGCGACCCACTCAAAATGGCCCCGTGACCCACTTTTGGGTCGCGACCCACCAGTTGAGAAACACTGCACTAGAGGCTCCAGTGATACTGTGCATGAGCATTACACTAGAGGTTCCAGTAATACTGTGCATGAGCATTATTACACTAGGTTCCAGTAATACTGTACATGAGCATTACACTAGACTAGAGGTTCCAGTAATACTGTACATGAGCATTACACTAGAGGTTCCAGTAATACTGTACATGAGCATTATTACACTAGAGGTTCCAGTAATACTGTACATGATCATTACACTGGAGGTTCCAGTAATACTGTACATGAGCATTACACTAGAGGTTCCAGTAATACTGTACATGATCATTATTACACTAGAGGTTCCAGTAATACTGTACATGAGCATTATTACACTAGAGGTTCCAGTAATACTGTACATGAGCATTATTACACTAGAGGCTCCAGTAATACTGTACATGAGCATTATTACACTAGAGGTTCCAGTAATACTGTACATGAGCATTATTACACTAGAGGTTCCAGTAATACTGTACATGAGCATTATTACACTAGAGGCTCCAGTAATACTGTACATGAGCATTATTACACTAGAGGCTCCAGTAATACTGTACATGAGCATTATTACACTAGAGGCTCCAGTAATACTGTACATGAGCATTACACTAGAGGCTCCAGTAATACTGTACATGAGCATTACACTAGAGGCTCCAGTAATACTGTACATGAGCATTATTACACTAGAGGTTCCAGTAATACTGTACATGAGCATTATTACACTAGAGGTTCCAGTAATACTGTACATGAGCATTACACTAGAGGTTCCAGTAATACTGTACATGAGCATTATTACACTAGAGGCTCCAGTAATACTGTACATGAGCATTATTACACTAGAGGCTCCAGTAATACTGTACATGAGCATTACACTAGAGGTTCCAGTAATACTGTACATGAGCATTATTACACTAGAGGTTACAGTAATACTGTACATGAGCATTACACTAGAGGTTCCAGTAATACTGTGCATGAGCATTACACTAGAGGTTCCAGTAATACTGTACATGAGCATTACACTAGAGGTTCCAGTAATACTGTACATGAGCATTACACTAGAGGTTCCAGTAATACTGTGCACGAGCATTACACTAGAGGTTACAGTAATACTGTACATGAGCATTACACTAGAGGTTACAGTAATACTGTACATGAGCATTACACTAGAGGTTACAGTAATACTGTGCACGAGCATTACACTAGAGCAGTGGTTCTCAACTGGTCTCGCCTCGGGATCCAACATTTTCCTTAGTCATTAAGTCGCGACCCAAATTTTGGAACCACTATGATTTATTTCAATTTTTCTTTTTTGCAGTAATACACAATCTTTCATGCACGGTTAAAAACGTGAAATAAACAAAAAAAAAAGTGCAACAAAAGTGCAACTAGGGCTAAAAACCCAATGAAATAAAATAATAACAATAATAATAAATAATATATTCTTCTTAGCAGACTTCTTAGCTTAACATCCCAGGGAACTAATGGGATAACTGGGGATGTTGTTTGCTCCTGACAAGAGTCTCAAAGTCTGGGGTGATGGTAGACAAAGCAACTCTGAGGTCATGCTCAATGTCCAATCTGTTCCTCTGCTTTGTCTTCAGCTGGACCAGAGCTGAGAAGCCACTTTCACAAAGATAGGTCGTGCAAAAAAAAAAAGCAGTACTTTTTTTTTTCTTTTTTTTCCCTTACTCACACATCCGCGACCCACTCAAAATGGCCCCGTGACCCACTTTTGGGTCGCGACCCACCAGTTGAGAAACACTGCACTAGAGGCTCCAGTGATACTGTGCATGAGCATTATTACACTAGGTTCCAGTAATACTGTACATGAGCATTACACTAGAGGCTCCAGTAATACTGTACATGAGCATTACACTAGAGGCTCCAGTAATACTGTACATGAGCATTACACTAGAGGCTCCAGTAATACTGTACATGAGCATTACACTAGAGGCTCCAGTAATACTGTACATGAGCATTACACTAGAGGTTCCAGTAATACTGTACACGAGCATTACACTAGAGGTTCCAGTAATACTGTGCATGAGCATTACACTAGAGGTTCCAGTAATACTGTACACGAGCATTACACTAGAGGTTCCAGTAATACTGTACATGAGCATTACACTAGAGGTTCCAGTAATACTGTACATGAGCATTACACTAGAGGTTCCAGTAATACTGTACATGAGCATTACACTAGAGGTTCCAGTAATACTGTACATGAGCATTACACTAGAGGTTCCAGTAATACTGTGCATGAGCATTACACTAGAGGTTCCAGTAATACTGTGCACGAGCATTATTACACTAGAGGTTCCAGTAATACTGTGCATGATCATTACACTAGAGGTTCCAGTAATACTGTACATGAGCATTATTACACTAGAGGTTCCAGTAATACTGTACATGAGCATTATTACACTAGAGGTTCCAGTAATACTGTGCATGAGCATTACACTAGAGGTTCCAGTAATACTGTGCACGAGCATTATTACACTAGAGGTTCCAGTAATACAGTACATGAGCATTACACTAGAGGTTACAGTAATACTGTACATGAGCATTACACTAGAGGTTACAGTAATACTGTGCACGAGCATTACACTAGAGGTTCCAGTAATACTGTGCATGAGCATTACACTAGAGGTTACAGTAATACTGTGCACGAGCATTACACTAGAGGTTACAGTAATACTGTGCACGAGCATCACACTAGAGGTTACAGTAATACTGTGCACGAGCATCACACTAGAGGTTACAGTAATACTGTGCACGAGCATTACACTAGAGGTTCCAGTAATACTGTGCATGAGCATTACACTAGAGGTTACAGTAATACTGTGCACGAGCATTACACTAGAGGTTACAGTAATACTGTGCACGAGCATTACACTAGAGGTTCCAGTAATACTGTACATGAGCATTACACTAGAGGTTCCAGTAATACTGTACATGAGCATTACACTAGAGGTTACAGTAATACTGTGCACGAGCATTACACTAGAGGTTACAGTAATACTGTACATGAGCATTACACTAGAGGTTCCGGTAATACTGTGCACGAGCATTACACTAGAGGTTCCAGTGATACTGTACATGAGCATTATTACACTAGAGGTTCCAGTGATACTGTACATGAGCATTATTACACTAGAGGTTCCAGTAATACTGTGCACGAGCATTACACTAGAGGTTCCAGTGATACTGTACATGAGCATTATTACACTAGAGGTTCCAGTAATACTGTACATGAGCATTATTACACTAGAGGTTCCAGTAATACTGTACATGAGCATTACACTAGAGGTTCCAGTAATACTGTACATGAACATTATTACACTAGAGGTTCCAGTAATACTGTACATGAACATTACACTAGAGGTTCCAGTAATACTGTACATGAGCATTACACTAGAGGTTCCAGTAATACTGTACATGAGCATTATTACACTAGAGGTTCCAGTAATACTGTACATGAGCATTACACTAGAGGTTCCAGTAATACTGTACATGAACATTATTACACTAGAGGTTCCAGTAATACTGTACATGAACATTACACTAGAGGTTCCAGTAATACTGTACATGAGCATTATTACACTAGAGGTTCCAGTAATACTGTACATGAACATTACACTAGAGGTTCCAGTAATACTGTACATGAGCATTATTACAC
>NW_028172861.1:453521-507563 GCF_963971535.1 Notolepis coatsorum | reverse complement strand
AACTCGCGGCCCGCGGGCCAATTGCGGCCCGCTGGATGATATTTTGCGGCCCCCTACTTGACATCAAAGTATTTATTTTTTATTTTTTATATATGTTGTGGGACTTGTACAGCACTTTGTTCAACTTTGTCAGTGCTGTAAAGTTTAAACCTTTTTAAATCTTAGACAAACAAAACACTTTGCTTTCATGAAATATTGTAAGCCGTCATTTGAGGCTTTATAAAAGCAGCACAATGAACACAAATCTGTCACAGTGCCGAGTCCGACCTCATCTTAAATAACAAACAACATTGCTTGTTGTAGTTAACAAAGAGAGGCAGAGTTGATTTTGCAAAAAAAAAAAAAATAAAAAAAAATCATATATATAATATTTGATGCGGCCCAGCCTCACCCAGACTCTACCTCCAGCGGCCCCCAGGTAAATTGAGTTTGAGACCCCTGATTTAGATCTATCGAGTTTGAGGTCATATATTGTCAGATCTGTCACAAAAGGGATCATGAATAAAACTGTGTCTAATGTATTTCACCTGTTTTGTGGTGCATGTTTGTTTATTTTTTACTGTTAAAAAGCATCTACAGTATGTCTGTGTCAAAAATAACTACCATGTTGTACACATTTTTAATACCAATAAATAAATAAAAAATTATAATTCAACAGAAAAGCGAACATGTATTTATTAGAGTGCAAATGTAACAGTAAAGTGCAAAAGTAATGTACAATGTACAGGCAATTCAACTGGGTATAAGATATATCAATTAGTACCACTGAGTAATAGTGCTAATCAGATGTATGTACAGAGCTGTAGTATTAATATCTACTAGGGCTGACCCCTATTAATCGATTAGTCGACTAATCGGTCGAAAGGGGCCGTAGTCGACTGGCCAACCTCTTAGTTGAATATAATAAAAAAAAAAAAAAAATGTATCATTCTTTCCAAAATAAAAGAGGCCTAGAAGCGTGGCTAACGCTAATGGCACGCATACCAGAGGCTGACTGCCTACGAAAACAGGCACAGAGGCACTGAAAGAGGATTTCACCCATTTAATGAACACACTAGACTAGACAAATATCAAGATGTATCCATCAGTGGACCAATTGCATGATTTTGCAGAGGACAAGAAGCCTTCAGTCGACTCCTTCAGACATTAAGCACCCCCCACAGCCCAAATGGAATGATAAAAAAAATTTAAAAAAATAAATAAAAAGATTTAAAAAATTAAAAATATTATACTTTTTTTTTTTTTTTTTTTAAGTCGACCATCCAAATCCTTAGTCGGGGACAGCCCTAATATGTACAGTGATATACAGGTATAAATATATTGTTTTAAATTATTATTTTCTTTTAAGTTATTTTGTGCATCACTCTGGTTCGAATTTGATGCAAATTTGCAATGCATGAGGGTCATCCTTTTGTGTTAAATGGCTGCATAGAGCAAGCATCTGTTGACTCTCATGTTTGACGAAAAAGATCAGTTTAAGGTAGATTTAGAACAGATCAAACATATTATTGCGGTTAATCACGATTAACTACGGACAATCATGCGATTAATCAGATTAAATATTTGAATAGATTGACAGCCTTAATTATAATATCATAACACAGAGTCTGAGCGACTCGCTGTTTTTTTTTGCTGCCGGTAGACCATCGCCGTACGAATGGGAAGCGTCGTTGGCTCGTCGCGTGTCATTCTAACCCTTCCAGAAGCTTTGTGGTCCGGTCTTGAACTTCCCATAAATGTGTCTCCAAAAATCCATTTAGTTAGATCCAGCATTGTGATTGTGATTATTATAAATGTTTTATATATTTATATATAGGCCTAGTGGTACAACGCATGTATACCTTGATCTGACAACACTGAATCATATATATTCTGATAGCCCAGGTTGTTCTGAAAATAAATATATGTACATCACTTCATGGTACAATACAGGGTTTAGGTTTTACAAGCAGTTTTATAAAAGTTGACCAGGGGGACCTAAAATAGCTGCGACCTCAGAGGTTAATTAATTAAAATAGTATGTTTTCTAAACTAATTGGAGCCGGCCCCTTCAAATGTAAACATATCCCCTAAAGAAAACTAAATGTCTGGCATCAATGGTTTCCAAATACTTACTGTCAAATTACAGTAAAATCAAATACATTTAGAGATTACAACCTTTATTTAATGGTTAATATTTTGATAAAAGGTAATTTACTGTATTTTCTATAGCATTTACACTTAATTGAAAACTTCAGATTGTAGAATGGCTGGGTACATACAGGTTTTGACCAGCAGATGGCAGCGACGAGGCAGCTCCATTGGGAGGGGGCGGGGCCGGTGGGAGGGGGAGGGGCTAACTTTCAAGTTTTTTCGCAATGTTGACAGCTATGCCCCTACCCATGGAAACTGCACAGTGCCCCTTTAAGACTGAAGACTGACACTTGGGCTAATCCGTTTGTAGTTGTGCACTCCACTGCCCCCTCCTGGTAGGAGACCAAAGGAGAAGCCTTCAGGTGCCACAGCCAAGTGACAGAGGACTGCCGTGAAGGTTTCAGTCTAGACACAGGTTTGAAACATATTTCAAACGAGAAGGAAATCATTTGAAATATAATTTTTACTTGGGTTGGGGAGGCTTTGCCATCAACATTTGTCATAACTGCCAGTTGCCATGGTAGCCTAAAAGAGGGGTAGTGGTCTGGAATTGAATTCATGCAGTAGGTTATGAATGGGTTTCTCGGGGGTTAGGCGATCATGAGACTTCCAATTCAAGTATAATACATTTGCATTTGATTCATTCATTAAGCACTCAAATCATATGGTCATTGAAGTGTCTTTTCTTCATTCATGTATCTCTTATCTAAGTTCATTGATCGTATAGTGTTCTATTTCACCCTTCCCTCTGCATGGTTTTAGGTATTTTCAGATGTTTGGTTTCAAGTAAGAGGAGACTGACGATATGGTCAAAATCAACGGGCGGCGGTGTTTATTAATAAAACAGCTTTAGGAATTAAAACAGTACATCGTCTCTTTCATTTGGCTGTTGTCGTCTCTCTGTGCTGTTCGCTGTCCTGGTTGTCAAGACAACCTGGTCTCCTCGTCGATCAGGCCGGGAGTGCTTGATTTCGTATCGGCGGAGTCCGCTATGAACCTCGGCTCGGTCATCTGGTCTCAATGGCTCTCTGAGTCATCGGCTCTTCAGTAGCCTGAGTGGCGAGTCGAGTCGCGAGTCTCCCTCTGTCGGTGGAGGTTTTCAGCGCTCCAGTTGCGATTCGATCTCTGTCATCGTCTGTCCCCATGTCTCTGGGTCTTCAGGTCCTTTCTGGTGTGTCAGCGCTTCTCCTGATGCGAAGCGATTTCGTCTGTCATCGGGTCTCAGTCCCTCTGTCTCACGGCTTGGCTCTGCAGGGCGCTTTCTCCGTTTCCTCTGAGTGTCACCGGGTGTGTGTGGCGAGTCTCTCCAGGTTCCTTCTGGTGTGAGTCGTGTGTCTCATGAGTCGCCATTCGCCCTTTTTATTAGAGGAGAGAGAGAGAGGGGGAGACAGAGAGAGAGAGAGGGGGGGGGGAGACCCTGCCTATTCCTGTCACATTCCAGCAGAACTTGTCTGAGGGTGTCCTGTGACCACATGTTTACACAATTTCCTGGGTCTTCTGACAACGGTTTTCACAGTTTGAATCTGCTGACACTTTAATCATTACTTAATGAGAGGGTAGTTTTCACTGAGTAATACAACATCATGCTTATGACTAAAAGGTTTACATAGTCTAGATAAGAACCAGACTACTTTTCCAGACAGTGCCCAGATAACAAACCCTATATATCCGTTCTTTAATAGAACACCTTATTTTCCTGATGAACATTTGACCAATACAGTATAGTTTTACCTTCTAGCTTTAAGAGTTTCTTTTCTTTATTGTGACTAAGTTATTCTAATAGTTTCTAAGAGTTTATGCCTACATGTAACTTTATTAGTTTTTTCTATATCCTGGATGCATTTTGAACATTTGGCCTTACTTGAGTGCTGCTGACTCGTCTATCTGAGAGGCTCTTTTTACCACTCCTTTTACTCTGTCCCCTAACCATTCTGCCATGTCGTAACTTGAAAGTCCTTACTTAGGGTAGGGGTCAGTTTTATTGTCTTTAAGGTCAGCCATCTGTTTTCTGGGGAGTCAACCGCCTCTACCCTAGGGTCTCAGGAATACCTTCACATGGTGTTCTAAATAACCTTTCTATCAAGTAGCATTTTGTTTTTCAAATCATTTTCCTTATACATTTCACTTGCATTTATTCATGTTTTCATTTAGAAATATACGACAATCCACCCTTAGGGGGTTTAATAACCTCCTATACAACATTAATATTCTAAATTAAACATGTTAAAAATCATATCCATAATTTTTGCTAATATTTTTCAAAATTTCAAAAAAATCCAAAATTGACCCAAATCGAACTACAAAACCCTTTCCATCTGTACAGTTACAAAATCATCATTTCACCTACCTTTTCCTCCTTTCACAGTTTATATACATTATCAGTTATTATTATGACATCCAGTCTAGGTCCGTCTCTCTATGCAAAGAGATGATCGTACCATTCTCAGCTTCTTTTCGTTTAAGACTATATTTATCCATGTACTTAGCTTAAATGTCTATTTTGTGTAATGGACTCTGCAAGAAAAGATTAATACATCACACCACTAAAAGATTAACTCTCTAAACATTTGAGGGAAATTCAAACAAGCAACATAAATTATTTCTTCTCCTTGAAAAGACCACTGAGGCCTCAATTATCCTTTGCTTTCATCCCTGTCAGTTATCCCTGTTTAAACCTCCTAAGGCCTTTACTGCTAACTCGTTTTTGACCGTTTTGTTTCTTCTTGTTGTATTTTGTGCTAATCACAGCCCCTTCTTCGTTGTATGCAGGTCTCTGGTACTGCTCCGATTTTCCTTCTGTCCTTTTTGCATTTTGGATTATTATTTACAAAACACACAATAGATTGGAAACAGTTATTTTCGCAGATACATTCTCTACTGTTCTGCATTTTGACAATACATTTTTCTCCAATTCATTATCTATGTATTTCACAGCTTCTTACGTTAGCATTCAATCAAATCATCTTTGTCTCATTTCTTTTTGTGCTGTACTGTTTTACTAGATCAAATATCTTAAGATCAACACAACTACCTCCACCCTTGACAGTGGAATAACCATTATTTCACTATCAAATACCTCGTTTCCCGACAGCTCCTCGGTCCGGACAGTCAGCTCTAGACGAGGCCAATCACCAACAGACCTATGTGCATGGTCAACAAACCACAGTCCCTTTAAACACACATCACACACACTCCGCCAGCTTTCAACAAGCCGGTGCAGAGTCCTCCATAAGTCAATCATCAAATTCACATGTCTGCACCCTACACGAACACTAACTGGCCAAATTGCGACCAACAACCTACAGAGCTTTCTTATAGACAGAGAAATATGTTCCCCCAACACTTATCATAACCCAAAAAGTGACACAACCCTCCAGATTCTACATCTGGAGCCTTAATGAGCGGAAAACAAACCATGAACCAGCTCCCGTCCATCCTCAGTTTCCAGCTCATTATATCAGACCTCCTACCAGTCTCGCTGTGTCACCACCACCTGCTATCCCTGACCGGCGAGAGAACCCTCCCAGCCAGCCAGTTCCTAAAAAAATATATAGTCAACCAAAAACAAAGAAAATTAAAAATAAACAAAAAACTGTGAGTGCCTACATGCTACACACCCATCCAACAGAATTAAACTATCATCCAGAGGCATAAATACCCCCGCAAAACTAAGACAGCAAAATTAGAAATCCAAAAAGAAATAAAATAAGTAATGAAATAATAATATTGTTGTTTTTTTTTTTTTTTTTTTTATTCAACCTTGACCACCCTTTGATCAAGTATTGTAATCACTACTATAAATAGTCCTTTGTTTCTAACTCTGTCTAATATTATGTGTTCCATTGTTCCTGTCTAAAACCAACTATTTAACTCTTCTCTGACACCTTCTGGTTCAGAGTTCACATGACCACAAGAGCCATTGCGGTGACCATCTTTCTCTCTCTCTCCAATCTGTGCAGCCGGGCCAGGCTGCACAGGTGGGAGATACCAAAAATCGTCCACCATACCATTCTCCCTTATGTTTTCCTCACTGCCACAGCAAGAGTTGATCAGACACACTGTAGCAAAAAGGAAAACCCATGATTTGTCTATTAATTAACTGTTAGTACGATTGGCCCATGCATCTGTCAGTCATTTCATCTCTCCCTGTTAGTTGCACATCCATCTTAGTCGCTTCCACTCATAATCTAATGTATCAACGCTTCTATATATTTTTTATTCTATTTTTATTCCAATCAGTCCTTCTTCCCATTTTAACTTATTAATAACTCTATTTTCCCGAGCACCCAAAGGCTTTGTTTGTGCATTTCCGCTTTGCTCTTAATTAACCTATGACCTATGCAGACACCTCCTCTGAAAATGTCCCAACTCCCCACATTCCCAGCAACCCTGTTTGGACACTTGCTTCTTACTGGACGTTCGCTGAGGCCTCCACCCTTTGTCACATGACCGAGCGAAATGGCCAACCTCCCCACAACCCCAGCACACAGCCGACGCCGGCCATCCCAGGGGTTCCAGTTCACCACGACTCCCACAGTCTCTCGGCTGGCCCCCCACAGTCCTCGCCAGGTCCACCCCTCTCCTGTCCTCTGGTCGCATGTCCTGTTGCCTGGAGGAGAGAGGGGCATACCTGTCCTTTTCTGCTGCCTCTCCTCGGGCCTTCTCTTGTTGGGAGGGGCCTGGAAACTCACCCCTCCTGCGGTTCTGTTCACCCTGTTGCGGCCCAGTTCCCTGTCCGGGCAACAGAGCACAGGGCATTCTTTGATCACAGCGGCCTAGGTCAGACGCCCGAAGCATGATCTCAACAGCTGTCGCTTCTAGTAGCACAGTCTTTCTCGCCAGTTCTCGTCCCAGTCTCTGAGTCTCGTGTGCGGCTTGACCGATCTCCAGCTGTGTCTTCATCAGATCTCGATGAACTGCCTCGTGTTGTTCGAACGCCGTCACAAACGCTCTCTGTTGTCTATAGTATGCTGCCTCTTCCCCCATCTCAGCACGGGCGGCTTGACGTCCTACCGTTGGGCTCCGCCTCTCATCTTGGCTTTGGTGCTGAGGGCAGGATGGATGTGGGAAACGGGTGGGTTGTAGAAACTGTTCGTGTATTCCATACCTGCTGTCGGTCTCAGTTCCAGCCATCCGGCCAGAGTGGACTTCGTGGGACGGCTGTAACCTCAGTCTCTTTTTCTGCCCCTTGGTTAAACCGCAGTCGCCTGCAATGGACACTCCAGCTTGAATCGGTTCTGGTTGGAGTAACACCGTTGTCACTGGTTCACTCCCCTGTGTTGGAATCAAAGTCATCATTCCAAGTCCTTCTGTCGTACTGGTCACATGAGAGAAGTCCATATTCAAATCAATCAGATCATCACTGGTATAATCTATCTGGGAAATGTCTGCAGAGGCTCTCGGCCTACTCCCCCCAATGGCCCGATCACTAAGGCCCTCTTCCATATTGTCGTTGTTGTTATTCTATTGTTATTGCATCTAACGCTTCAGTTGTTCCTATCAAATGTCCCACTAAAGTGAACTTCCTATGTTACTGTCATTCATTCCACTTTCAACACTCTCTTGTAATCACCGTTTGAAAAAACAAATTTCTCCGTCTTACACTATTTTCTACTTACTTGAGTTAAAACACTCACACTGTCAAAATTTTACTGTGCAGACAAGGATTGATAATTGGCTTATCATTCATACTTATACCAAGGCGCATGGCCGTTTTCCCTAGATGGTTATGGAAGTCGTTTAGAGCACCTGTCCGGCCGAGCACCTGTACAGAAAGAAAGCAGAAATCCAGACTTAATACAGTGGCATTTCCCTTATTATTTCCACTCTTCGTTACGCATTGGAAATGTCGGGCAACACTATACTAATATTTTAAAGAGACACAGTGTGATTTGCTTGAAAAAATAACGATACAGCTTATCTTGTTTTTTGTCCGTTCCTTCAACAGGAACACTGGAGTTTTCCAATCCCCTGTGTGCTCTCTTCACCTAGTTTCCTGGGAAATATAATCATTAATCCCCTTCCTATCCATTGTCTAATACTCCTTACACACAACCATTACCCCCCACAACACTTAATAAAAATTAATCAGTGTTGCTACTGCTACCAACCACCCAATCAGGGAAAACAATAAACTTTTAGCAACTTAGATCACTCAAAACCCTGACCGACACATAGTACAGCTGGCCACGTTAATAATTTCATGGACACCCGCACTATGCCACCGCAATATCCTCCCAGTTCTCTGAATATACAAAGAACCGTCAACTCACAGCCCAAAGCGTCCTCCCTTCAGTTTCGAACCTGAACGGAAACACCCCAAGCTTTACCACACCAAGAATATCACTACTTCACATACACAATAACAACGTAGTTCAAATAAACCTACAACCAAATGCCCACAACACACGCCGCAATCTAGGGATGGCGAAATACAAGGAGAGACAGGGAAGGGAAAAGAAAAAAGGAGGGAGGGATACAGGGATCCAGGGACTAAGGGGAGGAAAGGGGGGGGGGGGGGGGGGGTCACACAATGCAACATTAACTGCTACCAAAACCGTAACACTATTTTAATACAACCAACCCTCCAAGCCTATGATGAAACGAAAATGGGGGACCCTGATGTAAACAAGACGAAAGTCTCTCTCCGGTCTGCATCCCCTTAACAATTGTATGTATTGAGCTGCACCGCATTGTACCCATTAAACAATCCGTTAATAAAAAATTTCAATCAATCAATCAATCAGGCAATCTATCCTAAACAAAACTCCCTCTGTGCACCTGTCATCCCACAAAGTTAAGCCGGGAGACAGGGATGGAGCGGAGGGGGGCAGGGGGGGGGGGGGAGGGAGGGAGGGAGGGAGGGAGGGAAGGAGGGAAGGAGGGAGGGAGGGAGGGAGGGAGGGAAGGAGGGAGGGAGGGAGGGAGAGAGCGTGAACGAGGGAGGAAGAGACAGAGGAAAAAAGGGGGGGGGGAGTTGTTCACGCCACGCTTTGACCCTTTTAACCTCTTTCCAGTTAAGAGTACCCTCCTCCCGTTCGGATGCACTCCTTCCCCTACTTAGATGCACCTCTCCCCGTAAGGTTTAGGCAGTCCGCTACGACAGTACAACCAGCTCCTTTCTTAGGGCTGCCTTGTCCGACGCCGGCCCCTCTCCCCCCACAGAGATGCAGGTCTCCACTTCCGGCGGTAAGGTCTCCTCTCATGAACGGAAGAAGTCCCCTTATTTTACCTTCAGGTGCAGTTTAAGGCTGGGCCCCTTTCCAATCTTAGGAGAGACAATCCAGATTCCTCTGAATTGACACCCCTCATCCCTCTGCTTCCCAGCATTTTCTTTTCAAAAACACTGATCACAGAAGCACAACTCGCCTACTAACCCTGTATCGGCTAGTAAGGTTACTGTGGCCTGACTGTACATTGAGCCAGGTGCATTTATGGTCTCTGCCATAACGCTCTCCCAACCGGCTGACGACCCAGTCGATAGCGACCTCATAGTCCGTCATCAAGTCAGGACCCCAAGCAGCTGACTGTCCGTAGTACCTATCAGCCACTCAGTTTAGAAACCGACGGTCTTGTCCCCACCCCGCTTGCTCTGGGCATGGAAATATTGACCGTTTTCGCCAGCCTTGCCTGTTCACGGCAGGAGCTGTGCCCCCTCCGGTGCACCGCCCTGCTCCTAGGTGTGGACTGTCGCCCACGTACCACCCAGTGCCAACATTTACCTTACATGCGACATCAGGGCCGACTAGACGGTACCACAGTGGTATGTTATTTCATACCTCGTTACGCACGAGGGCCTTCAGTTTCTCCCCAGCACTATAGATTTGTGTTTAACGTGCGCCCAGACTCTTGCGAGCCCACTGCCGCCTGTTAAGGACTAGAGGTTCGGGGTGCCTAATCCCCTCCCTAATCCTATCACAAAACGCCGCTGCTCTCACTTCAACCATACTTGGCCCATAACAAACACAGATTTATAATCAAACCAGTAAACACACCCATCATCAACAACAGTTAAAACCGATAAAAAGAACCCACAAATCCCCACAGATTGCCGCGCTTCAAAACCTATAATAATCACAACTGATCTCTATTTGGTTACTGCACCTCGTTCCCTGTAAAGGCGAAACTATAAGAGAGGCAACAGCGCCCCCCACTGGAACGTACGCTCATCATCACCAACGCACTACAGCCTCACCACTTCCTGTAGGAGGCCCCACGCCTCCCCCGCAAGTGCGTCATTACGTAAACCACCCCAAGACGCCAACTCGACGTTCTACCTCAACCACAAAACTACAATTCCCAGAACCCTCTACACCGGAAGTACCTGTCCATCGCCTCTCTAAGATCCCGCACTAGCAAAGAGTAGCAACACGCGAGATTCCCCGAGAGTCCAACCATGCTACATAGTTAGCACAGGTAGCTTAGCATCTTAGCTTCGTTAGCTCAGCGCCGCCAGCTCCTATTAGCTTAGCTTAGCATCCAACACCACTCCTCCTAAACGGCCCAGTCCTGTTGACTCGAGCGGCACAACACATCGCAACTTTTACACAACCCCTGCTTTCCCCCATAACATAACTTTAATCCTATTAAGCCCCCGTTCACAGAACATATATTATTATCTTTATCTTAGTACGCTCGCCCGCTTGGCCCCGGCCGGCTCCGTATATTAAATCTAACGCTCCCGATCTAGCCCCGTTATTCCAAATCTAACGCACCCCAAGCTCCGATGCTCCCTATGACGTCACCAGCTCTAAAATCCCCGTTTTCTTTGATCTTTACTACATTACTTTTAAACTTCCACACCACCGTTATGAAAAATTTCAACGCACACTACACATCTCCTAGGTCCCATCACACATGACATTCATTCAATTCACTCGACAACGCAACACAGCGTCCACACGTTAGTCGCGTCGCGCTCAGCTAATGCTGGCAGGACAGGGGTGTGGTTTCTCCGTCGCAGCCTTGGCCACCAGCTGGTTCATAATAATACAAAAAATACCTTGACATTTACTCAGAGCTCCTAACATCCATCCATTCAAACACATATACTTAACAAATTAATGTCTCATTCATAAGCACACCATTCATTTATGCACACATTCCTTCCAAACGCATTTCCTTGCTTCATTTCACACAATATTCTTCCTATTGTTCTAATCCCCTGTGCAGTTACCCCACGCATTTCTCCCACAAGTGCATTATCTCCAAAGGTTACTTTCCCCCCCCCCATCATTCCTCTTCTCAGCCTCTCAATCTTCATATTCAGCGCCGTTTGGGGAGCTTTTACCTGTCTCACCCCCAAATCGACCAAATACCTTCTTAAAAATCCGTACCAAAGGCGAATTTTTTAAGCAGATTCCGTCGGGTCACACTACAACAGATCTGTATGAAAACGTCTTTCTAAACTCGTCTGTTATACGTGCCGATTCTAAGAGTGAAGTCCGCGAATGATGGCGCGGAAAAAAAAAGCAACCAATTACCTCCCTGTTCTCTATTTCTCTTCGCGGAACCAGGATTTCCTGTACTACACCACGGTCCCCAGTACTCTACACTTCTGACTACTCCTCTTTACCCTTCTTATGAACCACTACGTCACGCACAGTCCCACTTCCCGCTATCTGTGACTAATCTCCGTTCTACTGCTCCTACGCCGGTACCCTCAAATAATTTTCCTAATCCCTAGCCTATCCCCTAAGCTAATATAACTAAATACAGACATCTATTTCCTCTCCTCACTTGGCCTTGTACCAATTATAGGTATTCTAACCGAACATAAGTGCAGCGCCGGTGTGTGGCTGAGACCAGAGCCAGGTTGTGAAACCTGGACCCCGGTACCCCTCCAACACCAACATTATCCTGGTCCATTTCCAACACATTTCTACCTAATGCAACAGCAACCCCAAAATGCGAGACTGCTTCGACCATTTACCAATTTTAAACACATTAGTACTACTTACCTATTCCCACTGGCCTCGGTCGCAACGGTGACGATCCTCAGTCCTCAGTCGTAGAGAGCATCGATGAGGGGGAGAGAACCTCTCCGTGTCCTTGAGAAGTGGCTGCTATGGTTTTTAAACCGGTACTTGGCCGAATGCAGGACGGGTCATGGCACCAATTGAAGTGTCTTTTCTTCATTCATGTATCTCTTATCTAAGTTCATTGATCGTATAGTGTTCTATTTCACCCTTCCCTCTGCATGGTTTTAGGTATTTTCAGATGTTTGGTTTCAAGTAAGAGGAGACTGACGATATGGTCAAAATCAACGGGCGGCGGTGTTTATTAATAAAACAGCTTTAGGAATTAAAACAGTACATCGTCTCTTTCATTTGGCTGTTGTCGTCTCTCTGTGCTGTTCGCTGTCCTGGTTGTCAAGACAACCTGGTCTCCTCGTCGATCAGGCCGGGAGTGCTTGATTTCGTATCGGCGGAGTCCGCTATGAACCTCGGCTCGGTCATCTGGTCTCAATGGCTCTCTGAGTCATCGGCTCTTCAGTAGCCTGAGTGGCGAGTCGAGTCGCGAGTCTCCCTCTGTCGGTGGAGGTTTTCAGCGCTCCAGTTGCGATTCGATCTCTGTCATCGTCTGTCCCCATGTCTCTGGGTCTTCAGGTCCTTTCTGGTGTGTCAGCGCTTCTCCTGATGCGAAGCGATTTCGTCTGTCATCGGGTCTCAGTCCCTCTGTCTCACGGCTTGGCTCTGCAGGGCGCTTTCTCCGTTTCCTCTGAGTGTCACCGGGTGTGTGTGGCGAGTCTCTCCAGGTTCCTTCTGGTGTGAGTCGTGTGTCTCATGAGTCGCCATTCGCCCTTTTTATTAGAGGAGAGAGAGAGAGGGGGAGACAGAGAGAGAGAGAGGGGGGGGGGAGACCCTGCCTATTCCTGTCACATTCCAGCAGAACTTGTCTGAGGGTGTCCTGTGACCACATGTTTACACAATTTCCTGGGTCTTCTGACAACGGTTTTCACAGTTTGAATCTGCTGACACTTTAATCATTACTTAATGAGAGGGTAGTTTTCACTGAGTAATACAACATCATGCTTATGACTAAAAGGTTTACATAGTCTAGATAAGAACCAGACTACTTTTCCAGACAGTGCCCAGATAACAAACCCTATATATCCGTTCTTTAATAGAACACCTTATTTTCCTGATGAACATTTGACCAATACAGTATAGTTTTACCTTCTAGCTTTAAGAGTTTCTTTTCTTTATTGTGACTAAGTTATTCTAATAGTTTCTAAGAGTTTATGCCTACATGTAACTTTATTAGTTTTTTCTATATCCTGGATGCATTTTGAACATTTGGCCTTACTTGAGTGCTGCTGACTCGTCTATCTGAGAGGCTCTTTTTACCACTCCTTTTACTCTGTCCCCTAACCATTCTGCCATGTCGTAACTTGAAAGTCCTTACTTAGGGTAGGGGTCAGTTTTATTGTCTTTAAGGTCAGCCATCTGTTTTCTGGGGAGTCAACCGCCTCTACCCTAGGGTCTCAGGAATACCTTCACATGGTGTTCTAAATAACCTTTCTATCAAGTAGCATTTTGTTTTTCAAATCATTTTCCTTATACATTTCACTTGCATTTATTCATGTTTTCATTTAGAAATATACGACATCATCCAAGAGCAATGATATTGTATGAGTTAGATAGACAGAAATGGAGATACGCCTAAAATCTGTTATAGTAAAACAGATTTGACTTAAGGTAAGATAAGATGATGACGGGTTATGATGATAACAGGTTATGATGACAAATGGCGGGCTTTGGAGACAATTTGGCAAAGTACAAGCTGAGTGGTGTTAAGTAGCTCTAGTTTTGTAACATATCCCAGTCCCTCCACTCTGCAGTAAACAGCCATCACTGATATAGAGTGTCTGGTCAGTAACATGGGTCTCTCAGTCCCTCCACTCTGCAGTAAACAGCCATCACTGATATAGAGTGCCTGGTCAGTAACATGGGTCTCCCAGTCCCTCCTGCTCTGCAGTAAACAGCCATCACTGATATAGAGTGTCTGGTCAGTAACATGGGTCTCCCAGTCCCTCCTCTCTGCAGTAAACAGCCATCACTGATATAGAGTGTCTGGTCAGTAACAGGGTCTCCCAGTCCCTCCTGCTCTGCAGTAAACAGTCATCACTGATATAGAGTGTCTGGTCAGTAACATGGGTCTCTCAGTCCCTCCACTCTGCAGTAAACAGCCATCACTGATATAGTGTCTGGTCAGTAACATGGGTCTCTCAGTCCCTCCACTCTGCAGTAAACAGCCATCACTGATATAGAGTGTCTGGTCAGTAACATGGGTCTCCCAGTCCCTCCACTCTGCAGTAAACAGCCATCACTGATATAGAGTGTCTGGTCAGTAACATGGGTCTCTCAGTCCCTCCACTCTGCAGTAAACAGCCATCACTGATCAAGTCAAGTCAAGTCAAGAGTTTTAATTGTCACGGCATACAAGTATACAATGAAATGCGGGTGGTCTTGCCCGCGACGATGTGCAATACAGTGGTACAACATATAATAGAATCCAATAAAAAAAAAACAGTGTGCAATAAACAGGTAACAGGTAACATGGTGTGACATCTCGGTATCTGTACATAGTATTTACAGAGCATATAGGACATGCTAGGTAGCTTTAGTAGTGCAATACACTGTTCCTGTTGTTATACTAATTTAAAGTGGCCTTTCCTCTTGGCCATAAGTGTTCGTGTGTGCGGCGTGAGTGTGTGCCCGCTCGTGTTAAAGTGGCTGCTAGTGTGTGAGCGTGCACAGCGTGCGTGTCGTGTGTGTGCTCGTGTGTGCTTGTGTGTGGATAGTTCAGTGTTCTGTGGCACTCAATGTTCATTGTTCAAGGCTCTGATGGCCTGGGGGAAGAAGCTGAGCCTAAGCCTCTCCGTCCTAGTAGCTGGGGTTCGCAGGCGTCTGCCTGACCTCAGCAGCTGGAACAGGCTGTTATTGGGGTGGTGGGGGTCTTTCATTATCCTGCAGGCTCTGGATTTGCACCTCTTGTTGTATAGAGCCTGCAGGGGAGGTAGCGCAATACCCGTGGTACGCTCGGCTGAGCGCACCACTCTCTGTAGGGCCTTCTTGTCCTGTGCCGTGCTGTTTCCATACCAGGCAGTGATGTTTCCGGTCAAGATGCTCTCTACAGCTCCTGAGTAGAAGGACTGGAGTATCTTCCCCGATACTCTGAACTTCCTTAACTGTCTCAGGTGGTAGAGGCGCTGCTCGCTTTCTTTACTACTGTGTCTATGTGTGTTGACCATGTCAGATCCTCCGAGATGTGGACCCCCAGGTACTTAAAGCTGCTCACCCTGTCCACGGTAGCCCCGTTAATCATCAGTGGTGTGTGTGTCTCCTGCTGTCCTCTCCTATAATCCACGATCAGCTCCTTGGTTTTATCAATGTTCAGGAGCAGACTGTTGTCCTAGCACCAGCGTTCCAGTACCTCAACCTCCTCCCGGTAGGCCTTCTCGTCGTTGTCCGAGATCAGCCCCACCACCACTGTGTCGTCTGCGAACTTCACTATGGAGTTGGAGCTGAACTTGGCCACACAGTCGTGTGTGTAGAGTGAGTACAGCAGGGGGCTTAGAACACAGCCCTGGGGGGACCCGATGCTCAGGGTGATGGTGTTGGAGGTCTGACCCCCCACCCTGACCGCCTGGGGTCTTTCACTCAGAAAGATATAGAGTGCCTGGTCAGTAACATGGGTCTCCCAGTCCCTCCTGCTCTGCAGTAAACAGCCATCACTGATATAGAGTGTCTGGTCAGTAACATGGGTCTCCCAGTCCCTCCTGCTCTGCAGTAAACAGTCATCACTGATATAGAGTGTCTGGTCAGTAA
Organism: Notolepis coatsorum; assembly: GCF_963971535.1. Taxonomy (NCBI): domain Eukaryota; kingdom Metazoa; phylum Chordata; class Actinopteri; order Aulopiformes; family Paralepididae; genus Notolepis; species Notolepis coatsorum. The sequence goes on along the minus strand of NW_028172861.1, from coordinate 491,598 downwards.
CATGGGTCTCCCAGTCCCTCCTCTCTGCAGTAAACAGACATCACTGATATAGAGTGTCTGGTCAGTAACATGGGTCTCTCAGTCCCTCCACTCTGCAGTAAACAGCCATCACTGATATAGAGTGTCTGGTCAGTAACATGGGTCTGACAGCCATCACTGATACAGAGTGTCTGGTCACTAACATGGGTCTGACAGCCATCACTGATACAGAGTGTCTGGTCAGTAACATGGGTCTGACAGCCATCACTGATATAGAGTGTCTGGTCAGTAACATGGGTCTGACAGCCATCACTGATACAGAGTGTCTGGTCAGTAACATGGGTCTGACAGCCATCACTGATATAGAGTGTCTGGTCAGTAACATGGGTCTGACAGCCATCACTGATACAGAGTGTCTGGTCAGTAACATGGGTCTGACAGCCATCACTGATATAGAGTGTCTGGTCAGTAACATGGGTCTGACAGCCATCACTGATACAGAGTGTTTGGTCAGTAACATGGGTCTGACAGCCATCACTGATATAGAGTGTCTGGTCAGTAACATGGGTCTGACAGCCATCACTGATACAGAGTGTCTGGTCAGTAACATGGGTCTGACAGCCATCACTGATATATAGTGTCTGGTCAGTAACATGGGTCTGACAGCCATCACTGATATATAGTGTCTGGTCAGTAACATGGGTCTCCCAGTCCCTCCTGCTCTGCAGTAAACAGCCATCACTGATATAGAGTGTCTGGTCAGTAACATGGGTCTCCCAGTCCCTCCGCTCTGCAGTAAACACAAAATACCTTTCCTGGTATCCCTTCCCACTTTATCCAATCAGGAGAGAGAACCCTAGATATTTTTTTACTTATTTCAAGAAATCTTGCCAAGTCAGATTTGCTTACTGCACTGGCCGATTATTTCAAGCTTAAAACTAGTTCTTATTTCTTATTTTTGTCAGACCCTTTTTGCAGTGTGGAGTTCTCTCTCCTGATTGGATAAAGTGGGAACAGGATACCAGAACATTTATTTTGTGTTTTACTGCAGAGAGGAGGGACTGGGAGACCCATGTTACTGACCAGACACTCTGTATCAGTGATGTCTGTTTACTGCAGAGTGGAGGGACTGGGAGACCCATGTTACTGACCAGACACTCTGTATCAGTGATGACTGTTTACTGCAGAGTGGAGGGACTGGGAGACCCATGTTACTGACCAGACACTCTATATCAGTGATGGCTGTTTACTGCAGAGTGGAGGGACTGAGAGACCCATGTTACTGACCAGACACACTATATCAGTGATGACTGTTTACTGCAGAGAGGAGGGACTGGGAGACCCATGTTACTGACCAGACACTCTATATCAGTGATGACTGTTTACTGCAGAGCAGGAGGGACTGGGAGACCCATGTTACTGACCAGACACTATATATCAGTGATGGCTGTTTACTGCAGAGAGGAGGGACTGGGAGACCCATGTTACTGACCAGACACTATATATCAGTGATGGCTGTTTACTGCAGAGAGGAGGGACTGGGAGACCCATGTTACTGACTAGGCACTCTATATCAGTGATGGCTGTTTACTGCAGAGAGGAGGGACTGGGAGACCCATGTTACTGACCAGACACTATATATCAGTTATGGCTGTTTACTGCAGAGCAGGAGGGACTGGGAGACCCATGTTACTGACCAGACACATATCAGTGATGGCTGTCGGAATATAGTGCTATTATTTGAACATGTAGACACTTATTTTAATAAAAGAATACCACTTACAGCACCTTTAATATATTATAAACAACCCTTCACATTCAGTTTTATTTGTCATTATGCAACAAGTACAATGGGATTCTTATACTCTCTGTTTGCTCCACAGCATAAAAACCAACAATTAACAGAATAAAAAAGCAGGTATGTATATACAATAAACTGTATACAGTAATGCATTGTCCCTTTAGAAAAATACTGGCTTACTGGCTTTTGATTGATTCATTGTCTTGTTTGTTTGTACTGTATGTAGCTACTGACAAATGTATTTCCCTTGTGGAGAGCATCTAATCTAATCTAATGAATATGTAAAATTAGCTCTGAAAAATGTCACATGCACGCTTTGTTTCAGTGTTGCTTTTAATGCTCTGACGTGAACTGTTTATGTTTATGTTTATTAAAGGATCCCCATTAGAGACACATGAAAGACCCTCTAGTCTTCCTGGGGTCCCATGGACAACACAAATACAATACAAATGTACAACAAAAAATACGAATAAAAAATAAAACAAAACACATCAATTAAAAAGTCATACAAATATACAAATTCACATTATAAAATCTAACATTCCAGTTAAAAAAAAGAATAATAAAAAAAAAGAATACACAGATAACAGTTACATACTTGACAAGTTTGCAAGATATCCCTTAATATTTTGATGTTTTTCGGCAGAGCATTCCAGAGTACTATTGACCTATATGTGCCAGTGAGTTTGAGAACATTAGATTTTGGTGCTGTTTTTGTTCTGATGTTAGTTACCAGAAGTAGGGAAGTCCCGATCCGATCATGTGATCGGGATCGGAGGCCGATCACGTGATTTTCAGAAGATCGGGATAAAAAAATAAAATAAAATAAAAACAGGATTTTTTGTATTTTTTTTTTTATTCAACAAACATGACCGTGTTCACGTCTTAAACTCATACTGAGGCCTTAGTTTTGGTTTTAAATTGCATATCATCATTCATTTATTTATTGTCACACAGAGCAGAAGAATTTTACCAAAACAAACGCATTTCCTTTGATTGAATTATACATCAAATGATTTATGTCAAGGATGAGGGACATCCACTAGTTGCAGAACTTGCAGTCACCTGATTTTTACAGACGATGGCGCCATTGCTCTCATGAAGCAGCAGGTTGGAGGCAGAGTTTTTAGATTACTCCGGTTGCAATGCCTCGCTTGAATGAAGTTAACTTTTCACCTGGATAACGTCAACATTCAGGGTGAATGTAATGTGAGAAATTGGGATAAAAAAAGAAAGAAAATGTATTTGAATTTTTTAATTTTTTTTGATCGGATCGGGAAAGATCGGTATCGGTAGATACTCAAAATCACATGATCGGGATCGGATCGGGACCAAACAGATGTGATCGGGGACATCTCTAACCAGAAGCGGCCCCTCTAGTGTTGCAACCATGTTCACCGCTGGACTGTGAGGGAGGGACGGCCCAAGAGACCAAGCATTATGGAGGCAGGCAGCCCAGATTACTGTGCCATTTGATAGAGGAGGATTACCATGTGGCAAAGTGCATTGATGCACCAGCATGAAAGAAAGCTACGCACAGTGTTCAATTAAAGATGCTTCTGTGTTTGTTTGTTTGTTTGTTTGTTTGTTTGTTTGTTTGTTTGTTTGTTTGTTTGTTTGTTTGTTTGTTTGTTTGTTTGTTGGTTGGTTGGTTGGCATGTTGGAAAAGAGTTCTTCTGAGTAAATCAAAGAAGCTGGGCGTTACCATGAAATCAGCTGTTTCACCAGCAGTGTAAATAAGGTTATGTGCGTCAGTATGAAGAGTATAAAGTATGAAGAGTATAAAGTATGAAGAGTATAAAGTATGAAGAGTATAAAGTATAAAGAGTATAGGGATGGCTAGGGTGACGTCAGACGGGACATCTAAGGGCATTAAAATGGTGCAGTGCTGTGTTCCGTGTTGCAATAATTAATAGGAACGATGTCAACAAAACAGTATCTTATTACCGCCTTCCTCCCGACGACAAAGAGAAGAGAAGGTGGCTGAAGTTGATACGGTATTAGCCATCCCTATAAAGTATAAAGAGTATACAGTATAACGACTAAGAGTATAAAGTATAAAGAGTATACCACCCACCTACTTTGATGGATATAGCCAGCTGTGTAGCCAGCTGTCACCGTAATTACCAAGGTTATGTTTTCTCCCTGTGTGTGTGTGTTTGTGCATGTGCGTGTGTGTGTGTGTGTGTGTGTGTGTGTGTGCGTGCGTGTGTTTGTATGTGTGTGTGTGTGTGTGTGTTTCTGTTCTCACAATATCTGGAAAAGTGATTGCTGGATTGCATTGACATTTGTTGTGCACATCCATGACCCCAATAGGAGGAAACCAAATACATTGAAGCTCGAGTGTGCGCTCCATTTTGGTGACCCCATGACCTTTCCTCCAGCAGCACCGTTAGGCCGACATGTAAAGTAATGACCAGATCGCGATGACATTTATTGTGTACATTCAGGACACTAACGCACGAAACCCACCAGGCGCGGGCGTGAGGCGTGAGGCGTGAGGCGGGCGGGTGGACGACTCACGGGCGGGAAGTGAATTTAATCGCTTTGGTTGGATTCAGAGGCGTGCGCCACACGCATTTTCACAGAAATACACTCAATATCTGCATTATTACCACACATATAGATGTTGTTCAACCAGCTAATGTGTCTGTATCTAGTACATACATAGTACATACATATAGTGCACATTACAGTATAGTATACCTGCAGTATATAATAGTATATAATAGTGTATACAACACATATATAATGTGATCTGAGATATATAGTACATGACATAATATAGTACCATAATATAATAGTATATAGTGTAAATATAGTTTAATATAATATACAAATTAATTATAATATGATTATATAATGTAATATGATATGTCATATGTATTTTTTTTAAATTAAATGCGATTAAAGCTCTTCTTCCCTTCTGCACCTATCGGAAATAGATTTTTTTTGTCTAGATTTGAATTGATATATGTTTTCACAATATTGTATCCTCATCCTCTATAGTCTGCCATTCCACAGGGTGGCTCCGTAAGAGGAGATACACATTATCTTCAGGTTTGTTTGTGTAGTCGCCGTCAACCACACTTCTTCAACCATTATCTGAAATAATAAAGATTTGTTTAAATAATAATAAAATCTAACCCTAACTAACCTTACTGTCATGCACTTGTCCTAATAAACTAACCCACACTGTAGCACTCAACACTTTGATGAACATTGTTGCTCAGCTGATAAGAGTTGTGCCCTTCCTGATGACTTGTCGTACAGAACTTGTAAGTCGCTTTGGAAAAAAGCGTTCAGCTAAATGACAAAATGTAAATTTAAATGTTACCTAATCTATTGCCCAATTTGTGAAATATTCTTTACTTGTGCTGGGTAGCCAATCAGGAAAGGGAATAATGAATAAAAAGGTGTGTTGAATAGAGGTATGAGAAAGAGATTCCTGGAAAAAAATATACATTCAATGAAACTTATCATAATTTCTTACGGGGAAGCAATTACAAACATTTCCCACAGATTCAAGGAAATTGTATACAATTGTCGAAAATAACATTTGACTAATTGTAAATGTAAATGTTGTTTTCATCACAGCCAGCTCCATGTATAGTGTGAGGATTTGTTACGACAGAATGATCATGACATACTGAAGAGGACTGTGGCCAGCCACGCACCAGCCCTATGTGGCCTCATGGGGGGGCTAATCCCTGCGTGGCCCTGTTATTTCAAACCAACAGTATATAGTTTTACATCATTCTCAGAAATCGGATAAAGATTATGGGGGAAACAACCAGCCACAACCCCCCCCCCCCCCCCCCCCCCTCCCTGAATTAGAAAAAACACATCCAGGCGAGCAATAAAGCAGATGTGGCTGCACTCCGGAAAATGACCGGGCCGCCAATCTCTCTACCACCGCTAGCTACCGTTTCTATTTTAAAACCTGATCTTAAATCGATGGAACTGGAGCCAGGGGGAGACGGATTCAGCAGGGTTCGAGTTATGGGGGCTTGGCCCCCCATAGATAGAATCTGGGCCCCCATAGTCAACAACACCTGTGGGGGTCTCTAAAAAAAAGCGTATTTTTTTTATATACAGTATATATATATTCTTTTTTTTTTCAATGTACGAATTTGTATTATTTATGTGACCTAAATACATTGTTAATAGATAATATTTTAGTTTTCAGTTCATAAATTTCACAATTTCAGGAAAAAAGAGTAAAAAGAAATTTCGGGGGCCCACATAGCTCTCAGCTGATAACTCGAACCCTGGACGGATTGATCCCCCTCGCAATCATCGTGGACGACCGGAGAGGTGGGGGGGGGGGGGGGGGGGGGGTGATCTGACTGTAAACGGGTGGGTGGAGGAGGAGGAGGGGGGGGGGGGGGGGGGGGGATGAAACAGTGTATGTCGGTGTTATGTCAAATGAACAATGCCATTGGTTAACACAACACACATCCCGTGTGCCATCTGTCTGGGCCGACCAGCGCAGATCAAGAGTGACGCACGACGCCAGTGGAGAACTGTAAACGCAACAGAAGGATTCACCATGCCTCGACCTCTTAAGCCCTTAAGTCATATTTTCCCGAAAATGTGCCTAATATTCTATATTCATATTTCTAATTGCATGTGTCCGGATGGCAAATTTCAGTACTGTATATCTACAAAAAAAAACGCCGTAAATCATCTGCCCTTTTGTAACGCTCTGGGTTCTCTGGCTGCTGCCTGAGAACCGCACACCATTCTGACACCTGTCACTCGTCTCCCCCAAATCAAATCAAATCAAATGTATTTGTAAGGCCCGACAACACACGTTAATGTCACCATGGGGCCGGACACGTCTTCTTTAAACAAGTCAAGAAGAAACACCACAATAAATCAAGAACAAAACAAGAACACCATAAGGTCCAACAAATTTAAAATAAATGCAAAATAAATGAATGAATGCAAGCACTCCCAGACAGACCCCACGCGAAGGTAAGGAAAAACTCACTAAAACCTAACAATAGGAAAAAATGCACCACAGGCAGTGTGGAGGAGAGAAACCTTAGAAGGGCCGTTCAAGGGGGGATCTCCCTTCTTAGATGTCGGTGATGATAGTGGTGTTGCAGACGGACAGTTGGTAAGCATGCACTCATATGTGTAGTGAAACACAGATGAGTGCATGCAATAGCAACTGAACATTTTGAAAAATTAAAGATAGAGCTGATAGCGATAGCAACTGAACATTTTGAAAGATTAATGATAGATCTGATAGCGGATCTATTTGAGGCACAGGGGCGGCGCAAAGAGGGTTGCGTCTTCCCCGTCTTAATCACGGGACGTTCAACACTCCGGTCATCGCTCCGAGACAGCCGGAGACAGGGAGGGAGACAGGGGGCGGCGCAGAGCGGGTTCTCCCCTGTCACTAATTGTCTGTGTTCTCTGATTCGTTGTCACTGTGGTGCGTGTGGAATGTCTGGAATGTGTACCTATGTAACCCCCTGTCTTCCCTGTGTTTTATCGTCGGTTCTTCACACTACCTCCAGCTCGGTACACGGCGGTGCCCCTGGACTCGGACGTTTCCGCTCCAGATCGTCTTGACTAGTTGTTCAATGCTTCTTCAGTAGACGCTCGGCGTCATTGCCTATTCTCTGTTGCTCGGGTGTATTGTTCCAACATTAAAAGGAACCACTGATCACTCTCTGCCTCCTTTATTCCTCTACTACTGGGACCTTGCCACTCACCGTAACACCCTTTATTCATTTGCTTAGATATTTTTGGACACTTCTAAAGAAGGTGCTGAATGAGCTCAGTGGCAACTTCAGGTCTGGTCAATGTTAGCATGGTGTTGTTCACTGTCAAAGATGGGAAAAAGACAATCGAAATGATTTATATTATTTTCCTTTGGTTCATTACAATTTACTCAAGCATAGTAACGCAGACACAATATTTATGACACTGGGAATACATACCAGGAACTAAGGAACATGCAAATGGACCTTGTAGAAGTGGAGCAATCTTCCATTTACTTGGGTATGTACTTTTAGGTACATTTCCGTAAAGTATGCTAGGGCGTTAAGACCTCAAATGTTCTTTTCGACAATTTTATACAATTTCCTTGAATCTGTGGGAAATGTTTGTAATTGCTTCCCCGTAAGAAACTATGATAAGTTTTATTGAATGTTTTTTTTTTTTTCAGGAATCGCTTTCTCATACCTCTATTCAACACACTTTTTTTTATTCATTATTCCCTTTCCTGATTGGCTACCCAACACAAGTAAAGAATATTTCACAAATTGGGCAATAGATTAGGTAAGACAGTGGCTCTAAAAGACAGCTAATTGATGAATTCAAGCTAATTGATATTATGACATCACAAAGGGTTAAATAGCTCCGATTATATTGTGTAACCTAATTACTTTTTTCAGATAAAATCCTAAATAACGCGTGTGGTGGATCTAGAGAGGTTAATTATGCGCGTGGTGAAATCTGCATGGTTGATACAAATGTGGATGTGTACAGAGAGACTCAGAAGGAGCTTCTATCCCCAGGCCATCAGGATGCTCAACGACAATAACACTTTAGGACCCCTTCTCTTCTCCCTCTACACTAAATCACTGGGTAACATTATCACGTCTCATGGCTTCTCCTACCATTGTTATGCCGACGATACTCAACTCTTCCTCTCCTTCCCTCCCTCAGATATCCACGTCTCTGTGCGGATCTCGGCCTGTCTGTCCGACATCTCAGCCTGGATGACGTCCAACCACCTCAAACTGAACCTAAGCAAAACAGAATTGCTCCACCTGCCGGCCAAATCCTCCCCCCTAACCGACCTTTCAATCACAGTCGAGAATGCAGCTGTGACTGCGTCCCCGACCGCCAAGAACCTTGGTGTTGTCCTCGACGACCAGTTGAACTTCTCTGCTCACATCGCAGCGACGACCAGAACCTGCCGATTCCTCCTGAGCAACGTCAGAAGGATACGCCCCTTCCTGACAAAAGAAGCCACCCAACTCCTCGTCCAATCAACAGTCATCTCCCGCCTCGACTACTGCAATGCACTGCTCGCTGGCCTCCCGGCCACTGCCACTAAGCCTCTTCAACTCATTCAGAACGCAGCGGCCCGCCTGATCTCAAACCTACCGAAGTCGGCCCATGTCACCCCACTTCTTAGGGACCTGCACTGGCTCCCCATTGCTGCACGAATCCGCTTCAAGGCCCTCGACCTAGCATACCGTGCGGCAAAGGGAACCGCTCCCGCCTACCTCCGGTCAATGGTCTCTAACTACACACCCTCAAGACCCCTACGCTCTGCATCTTCTGGCCGCCTCAGACCTACTCCTATCCAAGCTCCGGGAGGGTCATCAAAGAGAAGTCGCCTATTCTCAGTCCTTGCCCCACAATGGTGGAATGAACTACCCACCCCAGTTAGGACAGCCGAATCACGTCCAATCTTTCGCCGTCGACTAAAGACGCACTTCTTCAACCATTATCTGAATTAAAAAAAAAAAAAAAAAAAAAAAAAAAAATCTAACCCTAACTAACCGTACTGTCATGCACTTGTCCTAATAAACTAACCTACACTGTAGCACTCAACACTTTGATGAACATTGTTGCTCAGCTGATAGAGTTGTGCCCTTCCTGATGGCTTGTCGTACAGAACTTGTAAGTCGCTTTGGATAAAAGCGTCAGCTAAATGACTAAATGTAAATGTAAATGTATGTAACAAACAATCAAATACACTCACAGCACACACATCCACACGTACACACTCACTTTAAATAAACAACTCACTGTAGCACCCACTTTACCCACTTTATCACTACTCTTACACCAATAGAATTACTCTACAAAAAAGCCATAAAAGTATTTGATAGGAAACCAAATTCATTTCACCACTGTAATATCTTAGAAAAACATAACATGCAAAATTTCGCGAATTTGCACGTTTTTTAAATATACTTGCTTTATGTACAAGGTTTTGCATGGACTTGCCCCTCCCCCATTGAATGAGTTCATCCAACAAAAAGGAGACACTGGCATTACCACCAGGGCCATCAGTAGAGGGGACTGTAAGGTGCTTTTTCGGTATACTACCTTTGCAAAAACTGTGTTCTCTGTTAAAGGTGGTAACTACTGGAATAACCTACCAGTTGCGATTAGAGAGTGCCCCACATACTCCATGTTCAAGACCCATCTTAAACTGCATCTCAAGGCAAACCAGAACTGTGATAATTTTTTATCTAATTTAGTTATGTAACTTGTTTTTATTATTGTTTTTATCACTGATTGTCACAATGCTTTTACTTTGAGTGCCACTCACAAGATTTCTCAGGTTTTTTTATAGGTGGTTGCTAGCCACTCACGAGATTTCTCGGATTTTTTTTTTTTTTTCTTTTTAGCGATCTGAAAAATTATTGCATCACCCGAGCCTACCCGAGTATAGCCGAGCGGCGCCGGCGATCACTGTGGAAAAAAGCGCCCCCTGTCGTCTCCCAGATGACATAAGTGATTTTGGAATGGACTCAATGAAAATGAATGGGGAAAAAAATCCGGTACTCCACATTTTCCAGTTCACTGATCCAGCCGGGGTTACCACAGTTCATTCTGGAACCTCAGAGCCCCGCGGATCATGGAGTTCTACTGTATCGCGTTGGATCCATACACGTATCGATTTTTTCGAATGGTGATCAGGAATTGGAATATACCAGTTGGATACCATCTGATGTCAGGTAAGGACTCTATGTTATCAGTGTTAGGATAATCAGAGTACGTTTGATGAAGTTATAAGCTGTTTTGTGAAATGTCTTCTTTCGGTTTCACTGTAAAAGTCTGTGAGGAAATCAACGGAGCGATTATCCGTGCGCGGCCGTAATGTGCTTGCGTGCACGTATAATATTGATCATCTAGCGTTTATTTGAAAACGATTCATAAAAAGGCCGACGAATATCAACGTTGTGGAATATTCCACTAAAAGACGATTTTCATAGAATGCTCCAGAATGAGCTGTCTTTTATATCAAAACGGGGGCTTTTCTAACTGCTCTGAAACGGAAACGACGCGATAAAAAAACAATCTGCCTTGACAGCACTGACTGGAAAATAGTCTTTGATAATGTGATGGGCAGATTAGACACATAGCCATAATTTAAAACATAGATTAGGCGATATTAACGTTAACATTGGCGCCGATGGTGGCATTCAGCCGGTAAAACGGAAAACCAGGCGTGGCGCTCAAAGTGTTAAGCAGGCTATTTATTTATTGAAAGAGTTTTTTATATCTCCTGTTTAGGGACTACGGGTGTGTCACCCCCCCGGTCCTAATGGACCGGTCATTGGACTTGCAGCACCACTCATGAACATTACACCACTGCATTTGTGTTTATCTATGTTTATTAATTTGTTATCTGTGGTGCTCACTTGTTTGTTGTCTGTGTATCTCTTGTGCCCCATTGTCTAGTCTAGTGTATTCTCCCTGTTTCTGTATCTATGTGTTATTTAGTCTCCTCATGTTTCAGTATGTTACCCCAGGCTGTTTCAGTCTTTCCCACACAGCTGGGTCTTGTTTCCAATCACCCTCATGTGTCAATTAGTCTGTGTATATTAGTGTTGTTTGCCCTGCCCTCCTGTGCTCGATCATTGTTCATGTTACCCTCGTCCTGTGTGCTGTCAACCTTTTGTTTCTCCGTTTTTATCAGTGAGTCAGTTTTGTATTGTTTGCCACGTTAAAGTAAAGTGCTTATTACTTTCATCCACGACTCGTGCTTCATCTTATTTTCATCCTCCTCGTGTTAAATCGGGTTCTACTCCTCTCTACCATCGACATGCCAGCGAAACGCTCCAGGAATCGTAACAGGGGTGTAAATTAGCTCTTGCTACAACCCTGCATGTCTACATTTTGTATTTTGTACTTGGATGTTCATTGACATGTGTTGTCCCTACCAAATAAACTATCAGATCAAATCCCATTTCTGCATTGTACTGTATAATGTATTGTATTGTAACTCAGTTACAAATTTTTTTCTACTCTGTATTGTATATTGTATATATGTATATTGGACACTTTTGTTTACACATTGTTTACGTACTTGACTTTCTATTTGATACTTTATCTATTTTTATCTGACAGGAGCATAACAGAAAAAAAGCATTTCATATAAAAGTATTCTGTATTTTTGTATGACAACTAATAAAGAAACTTGAACTTGTATTGCTAAAGCGTTGCTAATCAAATAACATTTTAAGTTCAGGACTTGATTCTCTGACCACAGGAGAAGAACCAAGGTCCGCTCTAAATTCTGTGAGCTTGATTCTTCCTCACCTCGCCCTGTGAAGCCCAAAATAATAACTTCATTACATTAGCAACTCCAGAGGCCATAATGTGAGACCTATAAACACATTTTACTATCCAATAGCACTGTGAGGCTGAACAACAGGACCCCTCGACTATGTAAAATGTGATTAACCATTTCACTGCCACACTACAGAAGGTTAACACTTTCACTGCGACATTACAGAAGGTTATCCCTTTCACTGCCACACGACAAAGTGTTAACCCTTTCACAACCACACTACAAAAGGTTAACCCTTTCACTACCACACTACAGACGGTTGTGGTATAGGGAAAGGTTAGCCTTCTGTAGTGTGGTAGTGCGAAAGGCTAACCTTCTGTAGTGTGGTAGTGAAAGGGTTAAAGACTTTTTTCGTCCTTTTTTTTTTTATAGCCAAACGCTAAAAAGTGATGTTGTAATTTTGCAACCGAGGGCCTCACAGGGTTTTCTGGGAAAGGGGAGGTGGGGCAAACAGGTGATACAAGGAATAGGGGGTGTGGGTATTGAGCTGTACTGTATTGTACCCATTCTGCAATCTGTTAATAAAGTTTTCAATCATGTTCCATAATAAGGGACATTTAAAGACTGAGATTATATCTCTCAGAGCAGAATTCGCTTTATCTAAAAGGACCATATGAGGAGCCAGTGTTGAATGTCTAAATTAATGGCATTATTATCGCATTCAGCTCACAGTCACACACACATATTCATGTACGCACACACACACATGCACACGCACACGCACACACACACACACGTACGCAGGCACACACATACGCACGCACGTACACACACATACGCAGGTACGGACAAACACAGATACACACACACACATGCACGTACGCACACACACATGCACGTACGCACACACGCGCACAGTGTGCAGCGTCAAATGGGAATGAGGATGAAAGAGCTCTGATATAGTGACAGACATTTTTAATCTGCTGTTTGCTTTCATGTTCCACGTTTGAGTGAACCCATTGATGTCAGTGAAATGTCATGCTGCTTTAATTAATTCAGATGGCAGGAAAACATCCCAGACACCTTACTCTTTTATTTTACTTTTACTTTATTTTAACTCCCACCTGCCCTTGGACTTTCTCCACCTCCCCTTATGAACAATACGGTACTGCATTTGTGTCTGTCAATGTTTATTAATTTGTTCTCTGTCATCCTCACGAATCTGTTGTCTGTGTATCTGCTGTCTGTGTTGTGCCCCATTGTCTAGTCTAGTGTTGTCTCCCCTGTGTCTGTATCTATGTGTTATTTACTTAGTCTTTAGTCTTGTTTCAGTATTTTTCCGCAGGTTGTTCACTCTGTTCCACCCAGCTGTGTCTCATTACCAGGGCTGACCCCTATTAGTCGACTAATCGGTCGAAAGGAGCCGTAGTCGACTGGCCAACCCCTTAGTCGAATACATTTGTATTTATTTAATAAAAATGTTTATCCTTCTTTCCAAAAGAAAAGAGGCCTAGAAGCGTGGCTAACGCTAATGTCACGCATACCAGAGGCTAACTGCCTACGAAAACAGGCACAGAGGCACTGAAAGAGGATTTCACCCGTCTAATGAACACACTAGACTAGACAAATATCAAGATGTATCCATCAGTGGACCAATTGCATGCTTTTGCAGAGGACAAGAAGCCTTCCGTCGACTCCTTCAGACATTAAGCACCCCCCCACAGCCCAAATGGAATGATACAAAATTAAAAAAAATTAAAATAAAAGGTAAAAAAATATTCTATTTTTATTTTATTTTTTTTTACCAATAGTCGACAAACGGCAAATTTTGGCCAATCATAGTCGACGATCCAAATCCTTAGTCGGGGACAGCCCTACCAATTACCCTCTTGTGTCAATCAGTCTGTGTATTTAAGTGTGGTCTGCCCTGACTTCCCTGTCGCGTCATTAATCTGTTCACCCCGGGTAATCCTGTCTGGTTATGCTGTTCACCGTTGTGAAGCTCTCTTTACCCCGTACCCTTTCGTTTATCGTTCTTTTGTTTGTCAGCCGTACAGTGAGTAGTCGTATTCCTGTCGTGTATCGCTTTGTGTTTGTCAGCCGTTCGCTGAACACTATTGTGAGTGAGCATTACTTCTCTTGTCGAAGTCTCTATCGCTCCTTGTCACGGAGGATAATATTATTTAAAGTGTTTATTATTTTTAGGGCATTTAGCACGTTTTGGGAGACTTGCCCTCTCACTTTGTTTTTGAGCCACACTTATTGAAATTAAAGGAGCAGTGCTCAAATTCAAGATTCAACCTCTGCCTCCTGTCTATCCTCTGCTGGTCTGCGTTTGAGAGAGAGAGAGAGAGAGAGAGAGAGAGAGAGAGAGAGAGAGAGAGAGAGAGAGAGAGAGAGAGAGAGAGAGAGGAGAGTGTGAGTCCTCAGCCCTTGTGTTTTCTTTCTTTCCCCTATTATTTCATGCACACTTTATTCATTGTTTTAAATAATTATTTTCTTTTAAGTTATTTTGTGCATGACTCTGTTTTGAATTTGATGCAAATTTGCAATGCATGAGGGTCATCCTTTTGTGTTAAATGGCTGCATAAAGCAAAGCATTTGTTGACTCTCATGTTGATAAGAATATTAAAACTTGGAACTTGAAAAAGATCTGTTTAAGGAGGTAGATAAAAAATATTAAAAAAAAATTTGATTAATTTGCGATTAAGCGCAAGTTAACTATGGACAATCATGCGATTAATCAGATTCAATATTTTAATCGATTGACAGCACTAGGTGAAACACATGAAAACATCCCCAACACCAACCGGTTACTCTACGGTGAAACACATCACACACAGGTTTTTGGTAGAAAACTAAATGAAGGCATTTTTCGTTGGTAAAGTACTAATAGACAGTAGCTTCACCAACTCCACTGTGTCGTCTCTTGTCTGATTTTACATATTTTTATTAGAAATATTTTATTTTCAATATAATATTAAAGGGGAACTATTTTACTATTTCTTTCACTATTTGGGCACTTTTACACAATTCCTGGGAGTTTATGGAACACCTCTGTAATTATATATTTTTTTTAATTCATTGTTTTGTATTTCTAATCAAGTCTTCAAAAACAGCATTTTTCTACCTCAAGATCTTAAGCCGTTTTGAGCCTGGGCTCCAACCACAATGGTAAACCGCTGCGGGACATGATGATTAACATGCAGCGGTGTCTTTCTGACATCACAAATCATCACATTTTCAGATGACTCAGTTCAGTGAGGGTGAATATTGTGAGGGGAGAATTGGAAGAATGCGCCAATATGAGAATTAGAGACATAGATCATATTAATATAAGTCCACATAGCTAGGAAACAATGCTAAACACTGAAAAAGGCCATTTATAAGATAGTTCCCCTTTAAATATATATATATATTTTTTTTTATGTGGAACTAAACTAAATTGACATGGGTATATCAAGACGGACAACAGTGACAAGGAGACAAAAAGACCCAACACAAAATACATTAAAGTGCTTAATGTGAAGAAATCAAGGATAACAATGGGAAAAAATAAAAGTAAAGTCTTTATTGCTTTTTTTCTTTTGATTCCCTTTAATATTCATTGTCTTTATTGAGATAGTTGGAAGGCTGAGAGGGAGACAGTAGAGGAGCAACACGGACTCATCAGACACCGTGAATAAAGTACTAATCGACCACAGAAATAAAGGTACATAATGTATGTTATATTATAGCTATAATTGTGGCTACAGCCCTTTATCTTCACAGTGGCAAAGCCACGGAGTACGTCCTTGAGACAACGGTCATCATTTCACAACCCCCAGGCCTGGAACAGAGGGAGATATGAGAGTAAAAGCAAGGCAGATAATCCTTCAGAACATTGTTTCATATTCTACTCTCTACCCAATACTGTAGAGATAATATTGTATATATATATTTTTTTTTATACATTATATACGTCATCTATTTTTTATCTAGCACGCTCTCAGGAGCAAAACAGAGAAAAAAGCATTTCATATAAAAGTATTCTGTATTTTTGTATGACAACAACTAATAAAGAAACTTGAAACTTGAAACAACAGGAGCAGTTTTCCCGCCCTTCCCCGCGTCTCGCCTCAATAGAGCTCCGCCGCGAGCCGGCCGCCGTCCCCCTTGACCTTGTGCGGCCGGTCCTCGGACCTCCTCCTCACCTTCATGTCCTCGCTGGACTCCCTGTTCACCAGGCCGTCGTCGCTGGCCGCCTGCAGGCTGTCGAACGTGCCCTGCCTCTCGCCGCCCCCCAGTGGCCGCTCCGCCGCGTCGCGCTCCCGCCGCCGGTTCCTCCAGTAGTCCGCCACGCGCTCCAGGCAGTTGAACTTGGCGTCGGTGGTGCAGGCGTACATGCCCACCGGCACGGCCAGCACCATGGCCAGCACGATCACCAGGACGTGGATCAGCTTCTCCTTCTGCTCCTTCTCGGTGACGTCGCTGCCCGTCATGAACACCACGCACTGGCCGGGCCGCGGCGCCCGGTTCTTCACGGTGACGCACATGTCGTACTTGGTGGCGGACGCCAGGCCCGACACGGAGTAGGAGTTGATGCCGGGCCCCACGGAGATCAGCTCGCGCTTCTCGCCGGCGCCCGAGCGGCCGAAGTGGACGGTGAACCAGGTGTCGGCGGGGCGCTCCAGCACGGCGTACCACTCCACGGTGATGCCGCGCACCGTCTGCTTGACGATGCGGATGTCGATGTAGACGCTGACCTCGGCGGTGGGGGGCGCGGCGGCCGGGGGTGGGGCGCCGCCCGGTGGGTAGAGGGACGACGGGGAGCCGTCGGGGAGGCGGACGTCCAGCAGGACCGCCGCGGAGGAGTTGCCCACGAAGTTGTTGGCGGCGCAGGTGTAGAGGCCGCGGTCGCCCAGCTGGAGGGAGGGGATCACCAGGTGGGAGCTGACGGTGTCCTCGGCCACCCTCTCCTGGGACTCTGGGAGGGGGGGGAGACAAAAGGGGAGAGTTGTGTTCCACGATCACCTGGTGGAGGGAGGTGTAGTGGTTACATCATTGCTGTTTCCGGGCCGGTCCGCCATCTTGAAAACGCAATGTATTTCCCCATTGCCCATTTCTAAATCGTCTTGTTTAAAACAAATAAAGCATGAAAACATAGTTTTCTAACTGCATCAGTCATATTGATATTGTGGTAATATTGACCTTGAATTTCATAACTAATATGTGTGAATAATTAGAGAACCATAATGTAAAAGCCAGGTGTACCTTTCAACAGCAGAATGGATTTTCAGTGCTAAAGTAAGGAGCTGATACTGGTGTTACAGAGACAGCTGGGTTGAACACAGGGCAGACCAGCTTAGACTTGTTGAAGAGCAGAATATACTTACAGGATGATTAGTCATGGACACTAATTCACAAACAAAGTTATCTATTAATCAACTGTTTAGTATCAAAAGGTAAGCCAAGAGTAAAACCATAATATTATGCCTTGTATACTTTTTAGCAGCAGAGTGGGTTGCAGGGCTAAATGAGGAACGATTCTAGAGACAGTTGCATCAGATAACAGCAGGAACAGTTATTTCAACCCCCACTAGCAGATGTACTCAACACTAGAACAAAGGAACTGAAAAGTCACACTCAACTGTTAGCAGATTTCAGCAGCGACAGCAGAGACCAGATAACTGGCTCTGATAGTATAAGACAGGACTAAAGATCATTAATCAATAAGGACATGTTTCAAAGTTAAATGAAAAAGCATGATACTTGATTGGCTTTGATTGGATTGACAACTCTATAAAGAAACCAATAAAAACATCTATATAGATATTTAGAATTAAGAATCCTGGTATAGTTATCACAGTTATATGATCTGGTAAATAAAGGTTGGTGTGGTCTCCTATATGATGTCTGATATCAGCCTAGAAGCAATGACTGTACTGGGATGATATGAGAGGTCTATAGGTCATTACACAAACCATATAGATTGGAAAATTAATAATGGTACACGAAGGAATGTTGATGCATTCAGAGGAGACACCGACGGGGGCCACAGGCAGCCCCCCCCCCCCTCCCTGTCCAAACATGAGAGGCCACAGCCCAAAGGAGGGGGCCATTGACACCAACCCCCACAGAAGAACCAACCGGATTGGACCAAACGTATTATTAAAATGTGCTACTATTGGTGGGAAATTATAGTATTTAAGAGCAAAACAGTGTTAATTCAGGAGCCCAGACCGCCCCAGGTCTGCGGCTCCCCGCTCCCAACCCAGAGAATGCTATCGGCTGATTTTCATGTAAGTAAGCTGGATGGCCCCATGGTTGGTTAGAATAGAATGTAAAGATACTTATCTTAGAAACCAGGCTTACTCATATGAAAAGGGCTTACAGTAGATTCTCTATTTTCATTGATGTTAACTCTTTCAGTGCCACTCACGAGATTTCTCGTGTTTTTTTATAGGTGGTTGCTAGCCACTCACGAGATTTCTCTGATTTTTTTTATTTTTGCGATCTGAAAAATTATTGCATCACCCGAGCCTACCCGAGTATAGCCGAGGGGCGCCGACAATCACTGTGGAAAAAAGCGCCCCCTGTCGTCTCCCAGATGACATAAGTGATTTTGGAATGGACTCAATGAAAATGAATGGGGAAAAAAATCCGGTACTCCACATTTTCCAGTTCACTGATCCAGCCGGGGTTACCACAGTTCATTCTGGAGCCTCAGATCCCCGCGGATCATAGAGATCTACTGTGTCGCGTTGGATCCATACACTTATCGATTTTTTCGAATGGTGATCAGGAATTGGAATATACCAGTTGGATACCATCTGATGTCAGGTAAGGACTCTGTGTTATCAGTGGTAGGATAATCGGAGTAAGTTTGATGAAGTTATAAGCTGTTTTGTGAAATGTCTTCTTTCGGTTTCATTGTAAAAGTCCGAGAGGAAATCAACGGGGCGATTATCAGTGCGCGGCCGTAATGTGCGTGCGTGCACGTATAATATTGATCATCTAGCGTTTATTTGAAAACGATTCATAAAAAGGCAGACGAATATCAACGTTGTGGAATATTCCACTAAAAGACGATTTTCATAGAATGCTCCAGAATGAGCTGTTTTTATATCAAAACGGGGGCTTTTCTAACTGCTCTGAAACGGAAACGACGCGATAAAAAAAGAATCTGCCTTCACAGCACTGACTGGAAAATAGTATTTGATAATGCGATGGGCAGATTAGACACATAGCCATAATTTAAAACATAGATTAGGCGATATTAACGTTAACATTGGCGCGGATGGTGGCATTCAAGCGGTAAAACGGAAAACCAGGCATGGCATTGAAAGAGTTAACAATGACTGTTGTATGTACATGTTGGGGTTTTGAGATGCAAACCTTGTTGATCCTTTGTACAAGACAGACTTTTAATTCACTCTGGGCCGCCGAGGCAAATAAATACATGAGTTTGAATTCGAACTCTGTGGTCTGGACTGCACGTTTATTCCTTGCTGGCTATATTGGAAGTCAGATGAGGAGACCAAATTCTATCACTTATGATCTTTTCCTCCTTCCAGATAACAACCTCATTGTACTGCGAATAAACCTTAGGTTTTGTATAGGATTATACAACAATATCATAGGGAAAATATCTCTAATGACAATATAATCATGACGTTTGAGACAATCTCCATAACTGATTACAATGACTTTAAGTCGGTGTGCCTTGGGATTCTGGGTTGACCTTTGGTGTGCCTTGGGATTCTGGGTTGACCTTTGGTGTGCCTTGGGGAAAATACAGTTTCTGGTTTCCCGTTCTCACTTTAACCAATCAGGAGAGAGAACTCCACACTGCAAAAATGGTCTGACAAAAATAGTAAGAAATAAAAAATAAATATGTGCTTGAAACAAGTAAAATAATCTGCCAGCAAATTTGGCTCTGCAAGATTTCTTGAAATAAGAAACATATCTAGGGTTCTATCTCCTGATTGGATAAAGTGGGAAGGGATACCAGGGAATGTATTTTGTGTTTACTGCAGAGAGGAGGGACTGGGAGACCCATGTTACTGACCAAACACTCTATATCAGTGATGACTGTCAGACGGTCAGACCCATGTTACTGACCAGACACTCTATATCAGTGATGACTGTTTACTGCAGAGCGGAGGGACTGGGAGACCCATGTTACTGACCAGACACTCTATATCAGTGATGACTGTTTACTGCAGAGCGGAGGGACTGGGAGACCCATGTTACTGACCAGACACTCTATATCAGTGATGACTGTTTACTGCAGAGCGGAGGGACTTGGAGACCCATGTTACTGACCAGACACTCTATATCAGTGATGACTGTTTACTGCAGAGAGGAGGGACTGGGAGACCCATGTTACTGACCAGACACTCTATATCAGTGATGGCTGTTTACTGCAGAGTGGAGGGACTGGGAGACCCATGTTACTGACCAGACACTCTATATCAGTGATGGCTGTTTACTGCAGAGTGGAGGGACTGGGAGACCCATGTTACTGACCAGACACTCTATATCAGTGATGGCTGTTTACTGCAGAGTGGAGGGACTGGCAGACCCATGTTACTGACCAGACACTCTATATCAGTGATGACTGTTTACTGCAGAGTGGAGGGACTGGGAGACCCATGTTACTGACCAGACACTCTATATCAGTGATGGCTGTTTACTGCAGAGAGGAGGGACTGGGAGACCCATGTTACTGACCAGACACTCTATATCAGTGATGACTGTTTACTGCAGAGCAGGAGGGACTGAGAGACCCATGTTACCGACCAGACACTGTATATCAGTGATGACTGTTTACTGCAGAGTGGAGGGACTGGGAGACCCATGTTACTGACCAGACACTCTATATCAGTGATGACTGTTTACTGCAGAGCAAAGGGACTGGGAGACCCATGTTACTGACCAGACACTCTATATCAGTGATGGCTGTTTACTGCAGAGCAGGAGGGACTGGGAGACCCATGTTACTGACCAGACACTCTATATCAGTGATGGCTGTCAGAATGTAGAGATATTATTTTAACACGTAGACCACTTATTTAGACACAAGAAATACCACTCACAGCACCTCTAAGCTAGTTTTGGATAGCCTGTGTCGACATGACGCTCACTCACCATGAAAGCCTCTGATTATCTTCAGACTGTACGTCCACCACACCTCGGGCTCCGGCCTGGCCTTGGCCAAGCAGCGCAGGGTGATGTTCCCCCCCGCCGGCGCGGTGATGTTGGCGAACGGAGTGGCGGCGACGGGCTTGGTGCACGCCCCCAGCTCCACCTCCAGGAAGAACCTCCCGGCCCTGCGCTCCGGCCCCGAGCAGGTCAGGTAGGAGTTCATCAGGATGACGGGCGGGCGGAGCGACCGGACGAACTCCACGAAGCCCTTCAGGCGGCAGTCGCAGAGCCACAGGTTGTCGTGAAGCGCCAGGACGACGTTGGACGCGAAGCCGCTCGCCTGCCCCTCGCCGGCGCTGTGTATCTTCCGATAAAGGGGCCAGTTTAGGAAGACCTCCTTGGAGACGACCGTCAGCCGGTTGAAGGACACGTCGAAGTAGGTCAGGCCCGGCAGGAACGTCAGCGCGTACTCCGGCAGGACGTCCAGCCGGTTGTGCTTCAGGTCCAGTATCTTCAGGGCGGGCGTGTCCTCGAACGCCGTCCACGGCACCGATCGCAACTTGTTGCCCTGCAGACGGAGCTCCGTTAAGTTCCCCAAACCCTTGAGGCCCTTCGAGTTCATCACGGTGATGTCGTTGAAGTTCAGCCACAGGTTTTCCAAGCCGGGCGTTCCTGAGAACGCTCCTCTGGGTATCTCGGTGAAGTGGGACTTCTCGATGCGTATCTTGGTCACGTCGTGTGGAAGGTTCTCTGGAAGGGCCCCGAACGCACCCTCCTCCATGCACACGAGTGACCTGCGGTGGGAGGCAACGTCGTTTCGTTCAGTGGTACATAAACGTGCTCCATTCTAAATTATACTTAAAAGTAAAAGTGGAGGAAATATTTGATATTGAATGTACTTAAGTATCAAAAGTAAAAGTACTTGTGAGCGTTCAAACCTCAAACCATGACCTCTAAATGTTGTGTTAAAGTGGTATGTGGTCCAGTTATACTGCTCTGATTAAAGGTTATGTTAAAGTGGTATGTGGTCCAGTTATGCTGCTCTGATTAAAGGTTATGTTAAAGTGGTATGTGGTCCAGTTATGCTGCTCTGATTAAAGTTATGTTAAAGTGGTATGTGGTGTTACACTCCCAGACCTGCCCAAGGCTGGGCGAGTCAACACCACAGTCACAGTGTGAACAATGGGTCTCGCTGTCCCACACAAGGAACAGACAGTATGAAAGATGTGAATAGTGGTATCATCGCGCCATCTAGTGATCTTTTACAGATGATGTACGCTGTGGTGATAAACCTCCTAAACAGTTTGCTGTCGCTGCATTTATTGTTGATGTTACAATTGTTATCTGTTTAGGTTGTTCTCTGTGTTTGTATCTCTGATTCTGTGTGTTACCTGTTGTATAGCCTTGTCCCTGTTGTGTTGATATTTGTATTAGTTCTAGTTCTTATGCCTTTCTTCCCCCAGCTGTCGTCCATTATTAATTAGTGTCAGTATTTATGGTCTGTGGTTTTGTTGAGTTGCTTGTGGAGTCATTCCTCCTTGTTACCTGTTCCTGTGATGTCTTTGTCAAACGTCGTCCTTGCCCTGTAGTTGTGTTCTGTCTAAAGTAAGTGTATGTTAGTTTTCTGTTTATTGCTCTTTTGTTTTCATGTGTTCAGTCCGTCTTCTGGTTAGGTGTTGTTTGTATTTAGAGCCAGTGCGACTGTGCCTATTATTTTGTGCTTTTTGTACATTTGTCGTGGCTAAGTAAAAGCTCTTAAAATCGTGACCGTCGTCTCCTGCCTGCTCACTCTCGTCCTGCTGCCTTGGGTTCTACCTCCACCTTACCTCATCGTAACATGTGGTCCAGTTATGCTGCTCTGATTATGTCCTCTTTACAGGCTTGAATTTGTCAGGCCATGTTTTCTATGCAAAATACTTTTCTTCAAAGTAACTAGTATCTGATGGGTTCAGATAAATGTAGTGGAATATTTCCTTAGAAATGTAGTGGAGTAAAAGTACAAAATTCCCTCCAATGAAAATACTCTAAATTGTACTTAAGTACATACTTATAGTTCCTTTCCACCATTGGCTTTGTTATCCTTAGACTAAGGCTGTCAAAGTTAACACCAGGGGTGCGTTGCTCATGGGACGGGGTTGCACGACGCGCAACCAAGCTTTTGTGAGCAGAAGCGCGTGCACACAGGAATGCGCTGCACTCGACTGATGCGCCAACTCGCTAAGTACCCACCTGGCTACTTTGCATATCAATAGCGCCGGTCGTCAGGTGTGTTCAAATACGTCCTCAGATACATTCACACCTAACTTGTTGTGAATGACATGTGTTACATTCCATTCGTAGAGG
Source organism: Notolepis coatsorum (assembly GCF_963971535.1). Lineage (NCBI taxonomy): Eukaryota > Metazoa > Chordata > Actinopteri > Aulopiformes > Paralepididae > Notolepis > Notolepis coatsorum. The sequence goes on along the minus strand of NW_028172861.1, from coordinate 468,067 downwards.
CAATTAGGCACTGTCTTTAGTCTGTGCTTATGCGAGGGAACATTTATGCGCATGCGCGGCAGCGAGCGCACGTGCCCAGGAGCGCGCGTGCACGTGGCATCATTAGCGTGCGTGCAACCAGATTTGATATCAGCAACGCAACACTGGTTAATGTGATATTAGCGCGTTAGCGCACACGTTTAACCTTCACTCAGGTGTATTATTGATACTCTCATTGATACTATGTTTGTTTCTGACTTAAAGTGTGTGTGTGTGTGTGTGTGTGTGTGTGTGTGTGTGTGTGTGTGTGTGTGTGTGTGTGTGTGTGTGTGTGTGTGTGTGTGTGTGTGTGTGTGAGAGAGATAGAGAGAGAGGGGGGGGGGTGAGAGAGATGAGGAAGGGGCAAGAGAGAAAGAGATCTGGGAGAGTGTGTGTGAGAGAGAGGGAGAGGGGGGGTGAGAGATGAGGAAGGGGCAAGAGAGAAAGAGAGCTGGGAGAGTGTGTGTGTGAGAGAGAGAGAGAGAGAGAGAGAGAGAGAGAGAGAGAGAGAGAGAGAGAGAGAGAGGGGCGGGGTCTTGAGTCCTCAGCCCTTGTGTGTGTGAATGTAACAAGTTCCTAACGTTTTCTTTCCCCTATTATTTCATGCACACTTTATTCATTGTTTTAAATGATTATTTTCTTTTAAGTTAATTTGTGCATCACTCTGTTTTGAATTTGATGCAAATTTGCAATGCATGAGGGTCATCCTTTTGTGTTAAATGGCTGCATAGAGCAAGCATGTGTTGACTCTCATGTTGATAAGAGTATTAAAACTTGAAAAACATCCGTTTAAGGTTTAAGGTAGATTTAGAACAGATACAAAATATGCAATTAATTTGCAATTAATTATTTTAATCGATTGACAGCCTCACCGTAGACCCATCTAACTTCATAAAACAATGCATGACAGTAGCACCATAACAACAGCAAATGAGAGCTATACAGTATATCGTGCAACAACCTTGACCTATCTCTAGACTACATTTAGCCTACCTACTCGTCCTAATGTCTGCTGAAATCAGTAGCCATTTCAATAGTCACGGGCAATAATTCATCCCATATCAACTATATGAAACATCTATCTTCACGTAAACAAAATGTTGCAACCGACGTCACCAGCATCAACAACAATGTAACGCCTGCCCCTAATACCTCCGACTGGAGGTGACCGACCGACGATTATAAAGACGAGCCTTCTTACCTCCCGTGGCGGTCCGCGACGCAGCTGCACCCGCTCAGACACTGTGAATACGCCCGATATCCTCGAGTGAGCAACACCACTGCGACTAATACGTTGCGAAATGTGTCCATAGTAGTAGTCCAAGGCGGGAATTGACAAATGTCTTGAGCCATATTCTCATTCTCTCAGGCCATGTCAACCAACCGTCTGTGGCAGACCAAAGAAGCCCTGCTACTAAGCCTAATCCCCAGAGGCACTGCGTATAAGAGAGACGAGAGGTGACCAGGTCATCAGGCCGGTGCGTGATTAGAGCGCTTCAGTGTCAGTAGGTCTCGTCTAGACGGAGAGGGGATGTATATCCCTGTCATTGGCCGCATGACAGGAAACTGATCAGTCACCACCGACAAGAAAACAATGTACTACTACTACTACTACTACTGGGCACGTATCCAGTCAAATTAGCCTCATTTAATTGCACTATTTTACTCTGTGTCCCATTCTATTTTCCTATTTTATTACAGGTTCTTCTAAACGGTCAGGTATTATTGAACTGTGTGGCTATATCGAGACAAGCAGGAAGAACCAGGCCCGGAACTGCGCCCCCATGAGAGGGAGGTTCGAGGGGTCAAAGTGGGCATCAAACAGGAAGGAAGACGGGTTTTAAACTGTGGATACTAAACGGGGAAGGTGAAGACGGTTTTAAACTGTTAAACAGTCATTTGGAACATTTTGTATTGCACTGCACTATTGCATCACTTGACTACTATTTTATTGCACTGCACTATTGCACAATTTGACTCTATTCTATTTTACTCTTTTTATTATTGTGTTAATAAAGAGATATGATAACGATAATTAGTGATGCACCGATGTGAAAATTGTGGCCGATACCGATAACCGATATTAATATTGCTGTTCTGGCCGATACCGATATTTACCGATGTCGATATCTCTGTATAGAAAACACTTTTTTATGATAATCAAATAAAGAGCTATTTTCCAAAACGCATAATTTTTTTACTTTTGTAACTTATTTTCAGAAATGACTGATATTTTGAAACTATTTAAGGCCAAAACATGTAAAAATTAAAAAAAAACATTAAAAAAAACATTTTTTTTTTTTTTTTTTTTTTTTTTTTTAATATCGGCCCTATCTTGATATCGGTCCGATACCGATGTGTAAAAAAACGGCCATATCGGCCGATATTATATCGGCGGCCGATATATCGTGCATCACTAACGATAATATATGTTAGATCCTGATGTGAAAAACTGTGATTTTATGTCTGCACTTTAGGGCTGACCCCTATTAATCGATTAGTCGACTAATCGGTCGAAAGGAGCCGTAGTCGACTGGCCAACCTCTTAGTCGAATATAACAAAAAAAAAATTAAAAATATTATTATTATTTTTTTTTTATCATTCTTTCCAAAAGAAAAGAGGCCTAGAAGCGTGGCTAACGCTAATGGCACGCATACCAGTGAGGCTAACTGCCAACTAAAACAGGCACAGAGGCACTGAAAGAGGATTTCACCCGTCTAATGAACACACTAGACTAGACAAATATCAAGATGTATCCATCAGTGGACCAATTGCATGCTTTTGCAGAGGACAAGAAGCCTTCAGTCGACTCCTTCAGACATTAAGCACCCCCCACAGCCCAAATAGAATGATAAAAAATGTAAACATTTTTTTTTGAAATATTATATATATATATTTTTTTTGTCGACCAATAGTCGACTAACGGCAAATTTTGGCCAATCCTAGTCGACCATCCAAATCCTTCGTCGGGGACAGCCCTACTGCACTTTATGTGCTCATTTTGTGCCCGTCTCTTTTCTGCTGCGAAGCACTTTGAGCTGCAATTCTTGTATGAAATGTGCTATACAAATAAAGTGTATTATTATTATTATTATTATTATTATTATTATTATTATTATTATTATTATTATTATGAATTGATATGAATTAAGCAAACCCATGCGTCAAACGTGGCCTAATGGATTTAACCCTTTCACTGCCACACGACAAAGGGTTAATCATTTCACTACCACACTACAGACGGTTAACCCTTTCACTACCACACTACAGACGGTTAACCCTTTCACTACCACACTACAGAAGGTTAACCTTTCACTACCACAATACAGAAGGTTAACCCTTTCACTACCAAACTACAGACACTTAACCGTCTGTGGTGTGGTAGTGAAAGGTTAACCTTCTGTAGCGTGGTAGTGAAAGGGTTAACCTTCTGTAGTGTGGTAGTGAAAGGGTTAAGTCCAATATATATATACCCAATCTAAAAACACCCAGATCAAACGAGGTGAAACCAAGGATGAAGACACACAACAGGCAGCCAGCACCGCAAACCAAATAAATATATATAAAACTTTATTTCAATCAATTAAAATAGTGTCATTGGAATAAATAACAGATCTATGTATAGAATCGGTTCATGGTGCATCTATAGGTGTCACAGAGAACAGGTAATACATGGTTAGAGATAAGTTGAAGTGATAATGTCTCTCGTTTTCCGGGAATGGTTCAAACATTTCTGCATCGTTTTTCCACCCTATTTACATTTGACACTTTTGGTTCAGTCCTCAGTGTACATTTCTCCAGCTCCGGCTTTAAAACTCTTCCCGCCATTGTGTGTCGAACCGTTGCCCGCGTGTCTATCCCCTTCCCGCCATTGTGTGTCGAACCGTTGCCCGCGTGTCTATCCCCTTCCCGCCATTGTGTGTCGAACCGTTGCCTTGTCTATCTCCTTCCGCCATTGTGTGTCGAACCGTTGCCTTGTCTATCTCCTTCCGCCATTGTGTGTCGAACCGTTGCCCCGCGTGTCTATCCCCTTCCGCCATTGTGTGTCGAACCGTTGCCTTGTCTATCTCCTCCGGGGAACGTATAGATACAGATGCATGCAGAGGCGTAGGCGTACCGTAGTATATGTAAGTGTAAGGTATCGTCGAGAAAGGTATATTTACAAATCATACGCGTACATATTTGGACATAAACAACGGAAAAGCCGATCATTGAGTTCCCGTTTACATCATCGGTCTGCAGTGGTGTTCTCCCCTGGGATGGGAGGTGGTTTAGAGTTGAGGATTAACTTTTTTTTGTAACGCTAATTTTACATATCCAGCTCTTAAAAATCGCACCTCTACTGCAAGGGGGCGCAGTATCGTTCACGCCTCGTTAACAGCACTGCCAGGTTAATGGTGCACGGTGACCGCAGTAGCAGCTCAGAGTCCTATAGGAGTTGCATCTGTAGCCTTTTGGTCACTGATGATTCCGCTTCGCAGGCCCGGCGATGCAGACATTTGTTCGGGGCGTAAAGCGACGTCGTGTGAATCTGTGTGAATGTGTCAATTCTGTCCCAAGTTATACCATACGGATATATATTCATACACTTTCCTGTAAGAATGAGTTCCGGCGTTCATATTTACTCCATCTGTGTTACAGGTAATGTGACGTATTCTAGAGGTATCTAGAAAAAGAAGTGGATAGAAATGACCAAAGATCCTCTAAACTGATATCTCCATGATGAGCGCAGCGTGCAAAAGATCCTCTAAACCGATATCTCCATGATGAGCGCAGCGGGCAAAAGATCCTCTAAACTGATATCTCCATGATGGTGCAGCGTGCAAAAGATCCTCTAAACTGATATCTCCATGATGGTGCAGTGGGCAAAAGATCCTCTAAACTGATATCTCCATGATGAGCGCAGCGTGCAAAAGATCCTCTAAACCGATATCTCCATGATGAGCGCAGCGTGCAAAAGATCCTCTAAACTGATATCTCCATGATGGTGCAGCGTGCAAAAGATCCTCTAAACTGATATCTCCATGATGAGCGCAGCGTGCAAAAGATCCTCTAAACTGATATCTCCATGATGGTGCAGCGTGCAAAAGATCCTCTAAACCGATATCTCCATGATGGTGCAGCGGGCAAAAGATCCTCTAAACCGATATCTCCATGATGGTGCAGCGGGCAAAAGATCCTCTAAACTGATATCTCCATGATGGTGCAGCGGGCAAAAGATCCTCCTCTAAACTGATATCTCCATGATGGTGCAGCGGGCAAAAGTCCTTTGATAGAAGTTCCCTCGCTGCGGCGGTGGCGTGGGCGGCGTGACCCAGCGGGGAGGGATGGGCGGGGGGGGCGAGTCCCACGGGCAAGGGCTGTGCGGGCGCGTGGGCGGCGGGCTGACCTCGGGATGCCGGTAGGGGTGAGCGTACGGGTGGTGATGCGGGTACGGGTGGGGGTGCGAGTGCGAGGGCTCGGCGGGAGGCTGAGGGTGCGGATGACGAGGGTGCGGCGGAGCTTCCGAGTGGCGGCGGGGCCGCTGGGGGTGGGGGTGCCGGTGGGGGTGGGGGTGCGAGCGGGGGAGGTGGAGCGGCGCCGGAGCTGGAGCGTGACGTCAGCAGAAGTACTCGTCGGGCTGTCCCTCGATCTTGGCCGTGGCCTCGGAGTCCAGGCTGGAGCGCGCCGACAGCAGCCGGTTGGACTCCTCCGGGTTCAGCCGCGCCAGGTACTCGCCCTCCAGCCCCTTGGCCTTGGCGCCGGCGGGCGACAGCGCCTCGAAGGTCACGTACGAGTCCTGGAGGTCCTTGGCCTTCTTGCCCCAGTACTTCTGGACGCGTCGCTTCAGCGCGCCGCAGCACACGATGACGGTGAGCGGCACGGCGACGATGATGGCCACGGTGATCACGATGACGTTGATCATCTTCTGGGTGCCGGTGGCGATGGCCGCCTCGTCCGTGGAGAAGATCACGCACTGCTCCTTCTTGGGGATGAGGCCGCGGACGCACACGCAGGCGATGTACTTGGTGCGCGGCACCAGGCCGTCGATGGTGACGCGGTTCTGGCCCGCGCCCACGTTGATCTTCCTCATGTCCCGCTCGCCGAACACGGCGTAGAGGACGCTGAACGCCGTGGTGTTCTTGGCCTTGGGCGCCCGCCAGTTCAGGGCGATGGTGGAGTCCGAGTCGCCCACCACCTTGACGGAGCGCACCACCCGGCTGGGGTCCTGCTGGAGGGACGAGGTGTTGGCCGACAGGTTGCTGAGGTTGGTCTTCTCCAGCTCCAGCTGGAGGCCGTCCGGAGCGGAGGGCGTGACGGGGGGCGCGGCGGGCGTCGTCCCGGGGGTGGCTCTGTCGGCCGGGCTGTAGGCGGCTACTCCAGCCCCAGGCTCGGGCCCAGACCCAGGCGGAGGGCCGGGCTCCGTGGCGGACGGGATCACGTATCTGCCCACCAGCTTCTCCTGGTAGGCGGCCTTGCCGGCCACCGCGGCGCCGGGCTTCTTGGATTTCTGCCTCTGCCTGTTGTCAGCGCCGGTTTGGTTGCCGTCGGGTCTCGGCGCGTTGGAGACCATGAGGGAGATGACGGCCTCGGCCGCGCCGGCGTAGTTGGTGGCCTGGCAGACGAATTTCCCCGAGTCGCGGTAAGACACGGCCGGGACGCTCAGGATTGACCAGGTGATGCCCTCCTTGGACGCCTCCTGCTGGACTGTGGGGCACAGAGAGAAAAGGCCACGGCTGTTACACCATATTAACACAGTCTGGGCCAATCACGGCTTTTTTACTAGGGATGCTCGATAATGGCTTTTTTACCGATACCGAAATACCGATATTGTCCAACTCTTAATTTCCGATACCGATATCAACCGATACCGATATATGCAGGGTTCCCCCCCCCCCCCCCCCAAAAAACGGAATAATTTCAGGTAATTAACATTACATATCTCTTGTTGTGGAATTAACACAACATTATGCATACTTTTGACAATAAATAAAATCAGAATTTGTTCTTACTTGCTTGCCTGGGTAAATAAAGGTTATAGAAATGTAAAAAAAAAAAAAATTATTTTCTTTTGAAAATAGATATTTTCCGATATCACATTTTAATGCCGATATCGGCCGATAATATCGGTAGGCCGATAATATCGGACATCCCTACTTTTTACGTGTTTGGCCGCCGACCGTTGAGTGCCATAAACGTAAAAAAGTTGTTTTTGGATCGTTTGATCTTTTTACTTTGATCCCCGCTCTACACAGTTGCCCAGAGTGATCTGTGTCGTTTAGGGCACGTCCCGACCCATTGGAACTGCATTCTGATCGACTATCACCAGGTGGCAGTATCGTCCTATGTCTGAACTGCACGGGGCTCTGGGCTGATAGTCAGCTTCACTTTCATTCTCTCCTCGGTTAGTAGCCCCTCCTTCTCCTGGGACAGAAATTCACAGTCCTCGCCTCGGAATTCCGTTGCACAAGTGTATTTGACCATCGAAACGTGTATAGGACATTTACCCGGGCCAGTTTCGAATTGTGGCCTCCCGTAGGTGCTCTTTTAGAGCGGTTTTGAGCGGTTTTTAGTTCACCTGTCTTCAACCAAAATGGAAGGAGAGTGAAGTACACAGAGAATGTGCAAATATACAATACATTCACCAAACATTACACAAGACAACCAATGATGCAGACTGATGAAAATACAAATGTTCTCTCCGTATACCGAATCACAACAAAACATGTCCCAGTTTCCCATAAATTCTCTGGCCAGATCCAGCTAGATAATGTCTAGTATGTACTCTATTTAAATTGGTTCTATTTTTGTTTTTGTTTTACCGTAATTGTAGCCTGTACTGGATACAGTATTTTATGTCTGTCTGATATTTGCTGAGCTTACAGTGTTATGCACACTACTGTATAGCATGAAAACTGGGACATGTTGTGTTGTGATTCTCCATGTTGAAATGTTGACTAATTTGGGAGAGGAAAAGTTGGAAGAGGAAAATTATATTTTGGGATTTGGGTATGAGATAAAAAATATATTTTCATCAGTCTGCAGCATTGGTCTTGTGTAGTGTTTGGTGAATTGATTGTATATTTTGCACATTCTGTGTGTACTTCACTTACAGTGCTCTAATCACTGAGAAGTAGACTTGCTAAAAGTGTTTTAGGTTCAGCACAGCAGTGTGTAACTGGTTCAAACTGAATAAAGTAATTTATACAATGGCATGCAAATTTCTCGATTCTGATTGGCTGAAACAGTCAAGTTAGACGTGGTTATTTCTCATAACCCACGCTCGTGATCCCAGAACCCGCCCACAACCGAATTACAATCACTCCGCCAGTTCGACTTTTTCATAGGAAAAACCAAGATGGCGGACAATAATCTTTACGAATGGATGTGTTGAAAGCGTCATAACGACTCATTCAAAAACTATTCTGTCACAGCGAATGTGTTAGTTTCTTACACAATGTTGGATTATGTAATTGGTGGGTCGTGAGTAATTGTAGAACAAAATATAAATCGCGGGAAGTCTGTTGTTAGATGCCATTCGTCAAAAGGACATTCATTTCACTGTTAATAAAACTTGCAAGCAATCAATCAATCAAACCAATAACACACGCTCACGCGGAGGTGCGCTGTTTTAAGTGAGCGTGTGTTATTGGATTGATTGATTGAAAATTTTATTAATGTCCGCCTTGTTTCGAACTGGTTATGCTTAGGCCCTCTTTCGAAGTTGGTTATGCTTAGAGTTTATCTTTAGAGCAGGCCGATAGACCACCAGCCCTGATTCCAAACTCTTAGCATAACCGACTTCGAAAGAGGGCGACTTCGAAAGAGGGCCTAAGCATAACCAGTTCGAAACAAGGTGGACATTAATAACATTTTCAATCAATCAATCAATCAATCCAATAACACACGCTCACTTAAAACAGCGCCCCTCCGAGCTGCGCCTCGGGCCTAACGACCACCCCTAGGCATGGTCTAATTCTCATAACCCACTCCTGCGCGTGATGTAATGCTTTAATGTAACATGTGTGTTTCATATGGTAACAAAATGTGTTTTTTATAAATGAGTGTATAGTTTTACAGGAGTGTTTAATTTAGCAAAGGATCTGAGGTGTTCTGCTAATTGTGTGTGTGGTTGTGCTAATTGTGTGTAGTGTTTTGAAACCGTGCTTAACCCATTGGACGCCAGAGGTCGCTGTGGGTGTATGGCCGTTTGTGCCAGCGCTGTAATGAAATGGGGGTAGATGCCGGTGTTTGTAGTGCTAAAACTATATTAAATATTATAGCTATGGATCTAATAACAACATCGATTGTCAGTGAGTTTCTTCCGGTCAACATGCAAAAACACAAAAACAGATAATCTTTTCATCCATAAATTCCCGTTTTATACCGTGGTGAATATGAGTATAGTTTTAGAGTGATTCTGTGTAATCCCAGGACACGCCGCCAAACAGCGCTTTACTGCATTTCATTATAAATCGTGCCATTTCTCGCCTGGATCAATAATCAATCTGAAATCAACGCTAGATTATCGGTATTATGTTTCATCATGCATGCAAGAAAGGGTGGGGGGGGGGATGTCGTTTTTCTATGCTTCGATCGCCACCAACGGGACACGGCCCCCACACACACACAGACACATGGAAAAAATTATCGGATCAACGCAAGATTGATAACATATGGGCACTAGGGATGCCCCAATCACGTTTTTTGCCACCGATACCGATCACCGATCGTCTACGAGCCATATCGGCCGATACCGATTTTTTTTTAAATTTAAATATACTTTTTTTTTAAATAAAATATATATATTATATAATCATACTTGTAGTTGTATTATCTGCGAGACATCGCCACCACGCAACAAGTCAAAATGCTCGCTATCTGCAAACAGCTCCACTGTGTGTGTATACTCTGCTTTGGTCAAATCACATTCAGCATGCCCTCAGCTAGCCCCTTTCATGACTGCGATGCAAGCCAGGGGCTCGAATACGCATCGAATCAATGTTATAAGACATTGTATCAGGAGCTATCTGTAGCTACTGCTAGCCGGCTAGATAACGTAAAGACAACGCCTCAGTGAACTATTTAGTTTACTGGGTCATTTTGTTTAAACAGTGAGCTAACGTGAGCTACCTAGCTAACGGAGGTATCATGCACTACTAGACTATTGCTGGAGCATTTGTTGATATCAGGAGCTATCAGTAGCTAGCCGGCTAGATAACGTTAAGACAACGCCTCAGTGAACTATTTAGTTTACTGGGTAATTTCGTGTAAACTGTGAGCTAACGTGAGCTAACATTAGCTACCTAGCTATCGGAAGTATCATGCACTCGACTATTGCTGGAGCATTTGTTGATATCAGGAGCTATCAGTAGCTAGCCAGCTAGATACCGTTAGACAATGCCTCATGTATTAAACTAAAAGTGAATAGTTGACTGGGTCATTTTGTTTAAACAGTAACGTTAGCTAGGTAGCTAACGTTAGCTCACAGAGGTTGCATGCACTAGACTAGAGCAGACTATTGCCGGAGGCAATAGGAGCCTCTGTTGACACGGGTCTGAGAGGGGCAGGGGGAGGAGGAGGGGGAGGGGCAGTGCGCTGCAGCTCTGTGTGCTTGAGAAAGAGGTCAGCGAGTGAGAACTCCACTAAGAATTGGATCATGTTGGCCGATCGATCGGGGCATCCCTAATGGGCACCCAAGTGGCGACCCATGTAACGTGCTGCGTCGCGAAGCGGCCGACCCGGGTTCGATTCCCGTACCCGTCGTCCTTTGCCGAATGTCTTCCCCCCGCTCTGTCTCCCGTTCTTCCTCTCTCTCTCTCTCTCTCTCTCTCTCTCTCTCTACCGGACTGCCCGGTAGTACAAACAAATAAAAATCTACCAAAAACATAAAAAAATAAAAATAAAAGATTGATAACATATAGTCTTTACCTTGTCTATGATGTACTGCAAAAAGAATAATCCAATTATCTGATCGCCATTCCCAGTACTGATCGCGATCGTGTGTCCAACGTTATCCAGCCGTGAAGATGAACGGGGCGCCGGGGGGGGGGGGGGGGGCTCGTAGGTGCATCTGTTAGAACGCTTGCCCTGCCCGAGTGTTTAGACCCCGCCCCCACGCCGCAGCTCGGCCCAGACACCGAGCCACATCGTTTCAAATGGAGTGCAATAGCAGCCGCAAGGCGTTAGGCGGCGGTATTGGACCGTTGCGGTCTCAGACAGAGCGCCACACATTTTCACGGCACAGCAGGATGAATTATGAATGGAAATAGCGAATAAAAGAAATAACGATCATAATAACGAGTTGCCTCATTGTTGGCGTCCAACGATTGGCGGGCTATAACGAGTTGACCCGTCATTGGCAATTAATGTGTTAAGCAATCGGAAAGAAAAACTGTACGTTTATCTTGGAACCATCTCGGAAAAGTGAGATAAAAACTGTGAAATATCACCATTCGTAAAAAAACAACCAGCACTGCTAACAAGCCTATCAGCTCCATCATGCGTCAGCTAATGCAGGTCGGGGGGGAAATGTTGAAAGTATTATGGAATTACAGTATTGAATTGAAAAGCGTGTTACATAACTCACAGCTCTGGTCACAGCTGTCAGTCGGACTTACAACCTCTGATAGATCTCTGTTTAATTAACGAGCGTCAGACAGAGGCTTTTTTTAATTGCTCAGATCGGATTATTTTAGTTTGGCTGTTCAAATTTTTTTTTTTTTTTTTTTTTTTTGTGCCAATATCATATTCCAGTGTGAACTGATCCACGCTACTGAACTGACCGGCATGTGCAAATTAATTATCATTAACTCATTGACCGCCGGGGATTAGCCTCATCCTGTAGTAGCTACCGCCACCGCTGTAAACGATGGGAGTCGCTCACCTTGTTTGCAGGGCTATATAACTATTTAAATATTATAGCTATATATGCAATACTATGGGCCCATTTGACATCGAGTATCTATCGTTCAAGGTGTGAAAAATGCAGCGTCGCAGTGAAAGGGTTAACCTTATGTAGTGTCACAGTGAAAGGGTTAACCATTCTATAGAGTGGTAGTGAAGGGTTAACCCTTTGCCGCGTGACAGTGAAAGGGTTAACCTTATGTAGTGTGGTAGTGAAAGGGTTAACCTTCTGTAGTGTGGTAGTGAACGGGTTAACCTTCCATAGTGTGGTAGTGAAAAGGGTTAACCCTTTGTCGTGTGGCAGTGAAAGGGTTAACCTTCTGTAATGTGGTAGTGAAATGGTTAACCTTCTTTATTGTGGTAGTGAAAGGCTTAACCTTCTGTAGTGTGGTAGTGAAAGGGTTAACCTTCTGTAGTGTGGTAGTGAATGGTTAACCTTCTGTAGTGTGGTAGTGAAAGGGTTAACCTTCTGTAGTGTGGTAGTGAAAGGTTAACCTTCTGTAGTGTGGTAGTGAAAGGGTTAACCCTTTGTCGTGTGGCAGTGAAAGGGTTAACCTTCTGTAGTGAGGTAGTGAAAGGGTTAACCGTCTGTAGTGTGGTAGTGAAAGGTTAACCTTCTGTAGTGTGGCAGTGAAAGGGTTAACCTTATGTAGTATGGTAGTGAAAGGTTAACCTTCTGTAGTGTGGCTGTGAAAGGGTTAACCTTCTGTAGTGTGGTAGTGAAAGGTTAACTTTCTGTATTGTGGTGGTGAAAGGGTTAACCATTTGTCGTGTGGCAGTGAAAGGGTTCACCTTATGTAGTGTGGTAGTGAAAGGGTTAACCTTCTGTAGTGTGGTAGTGAAAGGTTAACTTTCTGTATTGTGGTAGTAATAATAATAATAATAATAATGACTTGGATTTATATAGCGCTCTTCATGACACCCAGAGCGCTTCACAGAGTCCATTATTCGTTCATACACAGTCATACCGGTGGTGGTAAGCTACAATTGCAGCCAGAGCTGCCCTGAGGCAGACTCACGGAAGCGTGGCGAATAATCAACGCCTACGGCCCCTCCGACCACCACCAACATTCATTCACATGCATAGACATTCATACGAGGCAAGTAGGTTAAGTGTCTTGCCCAAGGACACAACGGCAGTGGGATGGACATGGGCTTGAGCGGGATTCGAACCACCAACCCTTCGATCATTGGACGACCCGCTCTACCCCTGAGCCACGCCGCCCATCTGTAGTGTGGTAGTGAAAGGGTTAAGCTTCCGTAGTGTGGCAGTGAAAGGTTAACCTTCTGTAGTATGGTAGTGAAAGGGTTAACCTTCCATAGTGTGGTAGTGAAAAGGGTTAACCCTTTGTCGTGTGGCAGTGAAAGGGTTAACCTTCTGTATTGTGGTAGTGAAAGGGTTAACCTTCTAAAAAAAAATCCATCCATACATTCCCGTTTGATCCGTGGTGAATATGAGTATAGTTTTGGTTAGGGGTTAATCCACCGCTGACTCACCGGTCCCGTTCAGGGCTCGTCCGTCCGTCCGGTGCCACGTCAGGTCCGGGATGGGCACCCCGATGGTCCCGCAGCGCAGCAGCACGTTGTTGCCCGGCGCGCTCCGGACGCGCGCCACCGCCGTGTGGACGCGCGGCGGCTGACAGCGGCGCAGCTCCGCGTCGCCGAACAGGACGCCCGACAGGCTCTCCGGTGCCGAGCAGCGCAGCCGCGTGTCAATCAGCGCCACGGCGGCCGTCGGTGACTTCTGGAACTGGACCAGGTCGTAGAGCCGACAGTCACACACCCAGGGGTTGTCGTGGAGACCTGGGGGGGAGGCAGGAGGAGAGAGGGTGAGCAGGAGAGAGGGTGAGCGGGAGAGAGGGTGAGCGGGAGAGAGGGGTGGTTCACATCACAGGCCGACAGTCACACACCCAGGGGTTGTCGTGGAGACCTGGAGGGGAGGCAGGGGGAGAGAGGGTGAGCGGGAGAGAGGGTGAGAGAGGGTGAGCGGGAGAGAGAGGGTGAGTGGGAGAGAGGGAGGAGGAGAGAGGGTGAGGAGGAGAGAGGGTGAGCGGGAGAGAGGGTGAGAGAGGGTGAGCGGGAGAGAGAGGGTGAGTGGGAGAGAGGGAGGAGGAGAGAGGGTGAGCAGGAGAGAGAGGGTGAGAGAGGGTGAGCGGGAGAGAGGGGTGGTTCACATCACAGGCCGACAGTCACACACCCAGGGAGGGGTTGTCGTGGAGACCTGGGCGGAGGCAGGAGGAGGAGGGTGAGCAGGAGAGAGGGTGAGAGAGGGTGAGCGGGAGAGAGAGGGTGAGTGGGAGAGAGGGAGGAGGAGATAGGGTGAGCAGGAGAAGGGTGAGAGAGGGTGAGCGGGAGAGAGAGGGTGAGTGGGAGAGAGGGAGGAGGAGAGGGTGAGGAGGAGAGAGGGTGAGCGGGAGAGAGGGTGAGCGGGAGAAAGGGTGAGCGGGAGAGAGGGTGAGGAGAAGAGAGGGTGAGGGTGAGAGAGGGTGAGGGTGAGAGAGGGTGAGCGGGAGATAGGGTGAGGGTGAGAGAGGGTGAGAGAGGGTGAGCGGGAGAGAGGGTGAGAGGCGGGAGAAAGGGTGAGCGGGAGAAAGGGTGAGCGGAGAGAGGGTGAGGAGGAGAGAGGGTGAGCGGGAGAGAG